>NC_036249.1:19208073-19226903 GCF_002742605.1 Olea europaea var. sylvestris | reverse complement strand
GAAGGGGGAGGGGAACATATACAAATCATAATTATATCTTCGCTTCTCTTAATTTCAAAGATAATTAGATAAACGTGAAAAACTAAAACAAATTAAGCTACCGAAAGTATATTTTAAGTGAAAAATCAACAACAGCGGATCACCTAAACCATAAAATTGTAATTGAAACCCTCTTCAGCTTGAAGCTCTGCTTGCAATTTTTCAATAAACTGTGTAAACCCACCAAATAAACCTTCAAATTTTCAATTCCAAGCAAAACCTAGAAAGTAAAAGATTACTAATAACAAGAAGAGGGAAAAGATTAACCCTTAAAAGTCAGAAAAACTTACCTTGTTTCACATGGAAGAAATAGCTCCAAAACAAGAAATAAATGATTTTCTGCTACACGAGCTAAAAAAATAGATACCCACAAATCTAAAGAGAGAAATGAGAAACAAAACTAATTGAAATTTGATTGCTAATGGAATAATCCACTGTCGTTCTCTGGTATTGATTCTGATCCGTTTTGATTTATTGGGGACTTTACTGTTTTGATAGATTTCGATTCGTTTTGATTTTCGCCCTTATGAATCATCACAATATTTTGGGCTAACTCTTATAAATGGCTTAGTGGGTTAAAAAAAAAAAAGCAAAATTTTGGGCCCCTTAAAAAGCTGGGCTTGAGGTGGAGGCCCCTTTCTTCAAGTCCGGCTATGTATGGGGTTGCAAGGCCCCACAGGAGAATTTGGAAGTACATAATTTGACGGGGACTTCCAAGATATGACAATCCATTGACAAATGTAGGATTTTCGTTGTAGCCATGAGGACTAGAACAACTATTCTTGCTAATGAAGGTCACACCAAACTGTGATTTATGTGAAGATATCAGAGAACAAAGATAAACATTCTGAAGTAAGTCTATGTATGAATTACCCATATAGTTCACATCGACATATGGATTATTAAGACCTGCAACCTCTGACGTAGCATACTCAACTATTTTCAAGTGCTGAAGATATAAATGGTCGACAATTGGTGCCTGCAGCATATTCCTTGACATCGGATTACCCATACAACCGAGGTTCTGTTCGAAGAAAAAAGCACCTAGATATGACCCCCAACATCATAGAATCTATCCCTATTACAGACATAGTAGATGCAGTAGCGGCATTCTCAAACAAAGGAGGCAAATTCGAATTGCCAAGTTAGCTTGATATTGGACTTGTGGGATAGTCACTTAAAACCAAATTTAGAAAATGATAGATTTGGATTTGTTGGGCTGTGATGCCAGGTCCAATCCAATATGTTTAGGTGATGATGAAATGGTCTATTTGCCCAAATAAAAATTCACTACCTAATAACATCTAATAGATGGCCCACGACCCAAGCCCAATATTCGGCCAGATATCTTGTATATTCAAAGTGCAACTTTAAGCTGCTAAATAAAGAAAGAAATGCTAGTCACTCTGGACCGTTAGATGAGATCCAAGATCAATGGTTGAGGTTTTAGTATAAAATGGGTCTTTTCTTCTAACCCTAATCAAGCGATTCATTCTTGTTTTTTGAGAGAGACTCTAGAACTTTCAACCTATTCGTCTTTATTTTGATTTTTTGGTTTTTCTTCCTTTGAGTGATTAAGGGTTGATTTCTCTGTGTGAGATTAAAGTCTTTGTGGTTTTCAGTGTGAGTAAGACCATAGATATGGGGTTGAGTTCTTTCAAGTTCATCGAAGTGACTCTTGTGCCTCTGTGAAAGATACAGAAGGGTATGAGCCTATGATCGGTAAAGTCTTTGATGCCGGTTGGTTAGGGATTCTTTTCGAGTGTTGTCAATGTAATTTTTTGGTTACTGAATATGTTGTATTCTTGGGTCCTTTGTACTAATAGTGGTATTAGAGCCTTGCGAAAGCATTTCTAGAGTCTCGATCAAGTTTATTATCAAAAAATTGATTTTCAGTTGATAACTTGAGTCGATTGAAAAATTAGAAGTAACCCTAGGTCTATTATTTCATAGATCTGAGGGTTGTTGGGGTTGACCATAGTACTAAGAATACAACTTGGAAGAAACTCTTGGTTTCTATATGATCTCGGAGAAAAACTCTAGATCTGGGATCTGACAAGCTCGAAACTCCAAAATTGTGTTCATAACAGTTGGTGATTTTTGGTAAAATGAGTAATTTGGTGGTATATTAACTAAGACCACCACTTTGGTTTTGGGTTTCGAACCCTAGCTCATTTCTTGTATTTTTGTGTGAACTATTTCCTGTCCTCTTTCTTATTTCTCTCATGTAATTGTGTTTTCGATTCTGCATTATTATCCTAACCTCTGTTCCTTAATAATCACAACTTGTATGTGTGTGTGTGTGTTGAACTATTCTTCGGTTGTGCCTTGACCTAAGAACATGATTCTCACGAAATCCTGGTGAACCTAGGGATTAGTTTTGAGAATGATCTATTATTGTGTTTCTAAGTTCATTGCTCTTTGTTGATAAACACTTGTCTGTTCCTATATTTGTGTTTCTTGATAATCTTTTGTTTGTTGAAACCTCTGCAGTGAAAGATAAAATAAAACCTTTTTGTAATAGTCATTGATAAAATTCATTTTCTTTTACAATAAAATGACTACTTCCACTTTTGAACTTGGTGTTTTTAATGGAAAGGAGGGGAATCGTAGTTCGACAAAAAGTTTCTAAGGCAATCATTGCAGAATTTCCAGAAACTATGACTACTGATCAGAAAAAAGAAGCTGATGAATTAGCTTATACTTCTATTATCTTGCATTTGTCTGATCAAGTATTAAGGAAAGTAGGAAAAAAGGATACTAAAAAAGAATTGTAGGAAAGACTAGAAGAACTTTACCTAACAAAGTCCCTGCCAAATAAGTTGTTTCTTTTGGACAGATTCTTCAACTTAGATAATAATCTAGATGTCTTCAATAAGTTAGTCCAGGATATCATTAATTCAGAGGATAAGGTATCTGAGGAATATAAAGCTGTTGTCCTATTAAATGCAATACCAAAAGTTTTAAGGATGTAAAACCTGCCATAAAATATGGCAGGGATACCTTAATACCTGATATTGTAATAGATTCTTTAAGGAGTAAGGAATTAGAATTATAAACTGAGAAACATGGGAGTATGTCGGAGAATTTCTTTGTGAGAGGCAGATCTCAGTTTAGGCAGAATTTAAGTCAAGAAAGTTAAAGTAGTTAGACAAACAGTAATATGAAACAGGGTAGGAGTAGGAGTAGATCTAAATCCAGAACCAAAAATAAGAAGTGCTATGGGTGTGGAAAAACTGGTCATTTTATTAAGGATTGTTACAAGAAGAAGAATGAATTAAAAGAAAAGAAAGTAAATGAAGGTTATATAGTGGAACCTGTAGAACCCAACACTATTGATGTGTATGTTGTCACAGAGCCAAATATAGACCAGAACACTATTAATTTTGTAGATAATAGTGATCTGAACCAAGAATGGATCTTGGATTCAGGCTGTACATTCCACATGACATCTAGAAAACAATAGTTAGACAACTTTAAGACAATGGGTAGGGGTTAAGTGGTTATGGAAAATAATGCTGTTTGTAAGGTGGAGGGTATAGATGATGTTACCTTGAGGTTTGACAATGGATATATCTATACTCTTAAAAAGGTTAGATATGTCCCTGATTTGAATAGGAACCTTATTTCTATGGGGGGTTTTAGATGACATAGGCCTGCAAGGTAAACTTGGAAATGGCTTAATCATAGTGATGAAAGGATCACTTGTCATTTTCAAGGGTTATAAAAGGAATGGAATATGTGTCACTAAAGCTGATACAGTCATTGATAATGCTGTTAAAGCTACTAGTGCTGAATCTGACTCTACCTTGAAGTGGCATAAAAGGCTGGCTCATTTGAGTGAGAAGGGAGTTCAGATCCTCCATAAGAAAGGGGTTTTTGGTAAAGATTATATATCAAAAATTTCTTTCTATGAGAACTGTGCCTTAGGAAAACAACACAGGTTATACTTTAATACTGGTAAGCACAAATCTATTTCTATTCTTGAATATATTCACTTTGACTTTTGGGGACCTTCATTCACCACCACTCAAGGAGAAAATAGATACTTCCTATCCTTGATTGATGATTATTCTGGATTTAATTGCTTGGACAAAAATCTGAGACTTTTGAGAGGTTTAAACAGTGGAAGACTTTGATAGAAAATCAGACATCGAAGAAAATTAAGATCCTTAGGACTGATAATGGTTTAGAGTTCTGCAATGCTGAATTTGATCAGTTTTGCAAGGAAAATGGAATCCAAAGTCATAAAACAGTTCCTTATATCCCTAAGCAAAATGGGGTTAATGAGAGGATGAAAGAACCCTTTTGGACAAAGTCAAGTGTATGTTGGTCTTGGAATCCCCAAAGTACTTTGGGGAGAAGCTGTAATGACAACAACTTATATAGTTAATAGAACTCCATCTAGTACACTAGGAGGAAAAACACCTGAAGAAGTGTGGTATGGAAAAGCCTAGAGTATTCCCATATGAAAATATTTGGCCGTGCATGTTACCATATATAGCGGCGAATATTTGGGAAAATGATTTGCTGTTAATTTTCAGGGATTGTATCTTTAATTTATTTAGTTTCCTTTTAGATCAAATAACTGTAAATATATATACAATACACAACACAATGCAAAGGCAAGTTTGTTTGACAGAAATTTCACGCAATTTGTTCGATTTTCTTGTCATGGTATCAGAGCTAGGGTTCTAAGCTCTTACCTGCTGTGAATCTCCCCTCGTTTGGTGTATTGGGGACCATTGTTGGTGCCTCTCTGGGAGATCTCCGTTTTGGGTGTTGGGCATGTGGGTTCGGTTGCCCTTCTGCGTATTTCAGGTTCGGTTGTCTTCTACGTATTTTCGATTTCTCTCGAAGTTTCAGTAGGTTTTGCCTCCGTTTATTGGGTGTATTGTGTTGTCTCTGATCGTTGATTCGTGTAGGTGCCTGGTGCATTTCTTGCAGTCAGACTGTGGTGTTTGATTAATTGTTGTCTGTGACTCATTTAGTTGTTTCAGTTCCGACTTGTTATTTTATTTCAGTTTAAGCACGTGGTTTATATTTTTGGTCTGGGTTCTTCATTTGGTTGAATATTTTATTCATCATGTCATTTGATAAGTTAGACTCATTTATTATCCGCTTCAATGGAAAAAATTACTCGGCTTGGGAATTCCAATTCCAATTATTTGTGAAAGGAAAAGAGTTGTGGGGACATCTTGATGGTAGTGATCCTGTTCCTAAAGATGTTGAGGCTTTGTCAAAGTGGGAAATTAAGGATGCTCAAGTTATGACTTGGATCCTTAGTTCAGTCGAACCGCACCTTATTCTCAATCTGAGACCTTACAAAACTGCTACTGCTATGTGGGATTACATTATTAAGGTTTACAAACAAGACAACATGGCTCGACAATTTCAATTGGAGTATGAGATGCTAGTTTTACACAAGGAAGTCTTTTGATTGAAGAATACTTTTCAGGTTTTCAAAATCTTTGGACTGAATATTCAGATATAGTTTATGATAATGTTCCCGCAACAGTCCTATCTACTATTCAAATAGTGCATGAGACAAGCAAGAGTGATCAATTCTTGATGAAGCTACGTCCCAAATTGGAGGCTGCACGGTCCAATCTGATGAATTGTCAACTTGTACCATCTCTAAATACTTGTTTGGGTGAACTTCTTCGTGAGGAGAAATGTCTAGTTACTCAGGCTGCCATGGAGCATAGGGATACTATCAGTGCTCTTGTGGCTTATGCAACACATGGAAGGAATAAGGGTCGTGACATGCGTGCTATCCAGTGCTATAATTATAAAGCCTTTGGTCACATTTCTCAGGATTGTCCTAAGAAACACTGTAACTATTGCAAGAAACAAGGTCATCACATCTCTGTTTGTCCCATTCGGCTAGAAAAGAGGCACACTACTACCTATCATGCCTCCACTAGTGCCTCTAGCTTTGCAGCATTGCCTACTGCTTCACACGTAGTTCCAAATCCTGCTTCTGCATCCACCCTCACCCTTAAAATGGTACAACAGACGATCAATTCTGCCTTCTCTGCTTTTGGACTATCAGGTACTCATAAAACTTCGTCTAAACCATGGTTCTTTAAGTTTGGAGCTTCTAATCATATGACTAACACCGTTATTCCTCTTTCCAATGTGAAAGAATACGATGGGAATATAAAAATTCATACTGCTAATGGTAGTTCTTTGCCTATCAAAGCCGTTGGGGATCTTTCAAATTCCTTAACTAATGTTTTTATATCTCTCAATCTTTCTACAAATTTAATTTCGGTTGGTCAATTAGTTGATAGTAATTATAATGTTCATTTCTCTCGTTCTGGTTGTGTTGTGCAGGATCCGGTGTCGAGGAAGATGATCGCAAAGGGGCCTAAAGTGGGACGACTCTTTCCCTTGCATATTTCTCCTTTTCCTAGTTCTCCTTTACTTTCATTTGCATGTAATACCATTAGTACTGAAAATAAATTGTGGCACAAACGTTTAGGCCACCCAAACTCA
This sequence comes from Olea europaea var. sylvestris, assembly GCF_002742605.1. Classification (NCBI taxonomy): domain Eukaryota; kingdom Viridiplantae; phylum Streptophyta; class Magnoliopsida; order Lamiales; family Oleaceae; genus Olea; species Olea europaea. The sequence goes on along the minus strand of NC_036249.1, from coordinate 19,220,363 downwards.
GATGTACTTCGCACTTTATTTAATTCTAATTTATTGGGTAATAAAACATGTTCGTCTGAACTTTCTTTTGATTGCACTGCATGCAAACTTGGTAAAAGTAAAACTCTACCTTTTCCCTCTCATGGATCTCGTGCCTCACAATGTTTTGATATTATTCATAGTGATGTTTGGGGGATTTCATCTATTATTTCTCATGCATGTTATAAGTACTTTATTACATTTATTGATGACTTCAGTCATTTTACTTGGGTTTATTTTTTAAGAGCCAAATCAGAAGTCTTTTCAGTCTTTAAGTGTTTCCTTGCTCTTGTTGAGACTCAATTTTCTAGCCTCATTAAGATCTTGCGATCTGATTCTGGGGGGAATAAATATCCAATGAGTTTGAGAACTCTCTCCAAAATAAGGGTATCATCTCTCAGCATTCTAGTCTTTCGACACCATAACAAAACGGTGTTGCTGAAAGAAAGAATCGTCACCTCCTGGATATGGTAAGAACACTCTTACTTAAATCATCGGTACTTTCTCGATTTTGGTGTGACGTACTTTCCACTTCGATTCATTTAATTAATCGTTTACCATCTCCTATTTTAAATCATGTTTCTCCATTCTTTAAGCTGTTTGGATATTCACCTTCCTATTCTGATCTGTGTACATTTGGTTGTGTTTGTTTTGTACATCTTCCTGCTCATGAGCGACATAAACTTACCGTTCAGTCTGTTAAATGTGCTTTCCTTGGTTATGCTGTCTCTCAAAAAGGTTATATTTGCTATGATTCTCATGCTCAACGTATCCACATTTCTAGGAATGTGGTTTTCTTTGAAAACCAATATTTTTTTCCGTCTCATTCTGAGCTACCCCCTACATCTTCATCTATCCTGCCTAGCTTCTCTGATTCCCCAGATGTTATAGCACGATTTAAGCCAAGACTTGTGTATGAATGACATAATAGTGGGTTTGATCCTCCTACTGATGTGCCCCCTCCTGATCTCGAACCGGTACCTGATCCTCCTACGGTTCCCATTTGTCTTCGTCGGTCTACTCATCATTCTCGCCCACCCGATCAGTACGGTTTCTCATCTCTTGTTTCTCTTGTTGCTACTTTATCTACTATTTACATTCCCACTTGTTACAAACAGGCCATGGAACATGAGTGTTGGCAAAAGGCAATGGAAGCAGAACCAGGCCCTTGAGGAGAATCACACTTGGGACATTGTGCCTTGTCCTCTTACTGTGAAACCTATTAGGAGCAAATGGGTTTTCTCTATGAAACTTCGTTCTGATGGCTCCATGGATCGGTACAAAGCTCGTCTTGTAGCTCTGGGTAATAGACAGGAATATGGGATTGACTATGAGGAGACATTTGCTCCTGTCGCCAAAATGACCACAGTTAGGATGATCCTAGCTATTGTTGCCTCGCAGTCATGGAACCTACATCAGTTGGATGTGAAGAATGCCTTTCTTCATGGTGATCTTCACGGAGAGATTTATATGTAGCTCCCTTCTGGTATGACTACTTCCTCTCCTCATGATGTTTGTAGACTACGACATTCTTTGTATGGATTCAAACAGGCTCCCCGGGCTTGGTTTGAGAAGTTTCGTAGCACACTCATTACCTTTAGTTTTTCACAGAGTCAGTATGATTCTTCTCTCTTCTTAAACAAGTCTACCTCTGGTATTGTACTTCTCTTGGTTTATATAGATGATATCATTATTACTGGCATTGGCTGTGGTTTTATTTCAAAGCTTCAAAAGTTATTACATGCAACTTTTCACATGAAAGATCTCGACCAACTCACATACTTCTTAGGACTCGAAGTTCATCATCAGCCCAATGGTATTTTCTTAAACCAACATAAGTATATTCAGGATCTTATTGCGTTAGCTGGGTTGGAGAAGCCTTCTTCTGTGGATACTTCTATGCAAGTCAATGTAAAGTATCGGAAAGATGAAGGGGATCTTCTAGACGATCCTACTTTATATCGTCGCCTCGTTGGGAGTCTCATCTATTTGACTACCACTCGCTCAGATATCTCTTATGCCATTCATCAGGTCAGCCAGTTTATATCTTCACCTCGGCACCTTCATCTTGCGGCCGTTCATCGTATTATTCGTTATATTCGTGGATCATCCACTCATGGGTTATTTTTTCCTAAATGGTCCTCTTTTCAGCTTTCTGCCTACAGTGATGCTGATTGGGCTGGGTGTCCGGATACGTGTTGTTCTACTACAGCTTGGTGTATGTTTTTGGGTGATGCATTAATCTCTTGGAAATGTAAGAAATAGGATCGTGTCTCTAAATCATCTACTGAGGTTGAGTATCGTGCTATGTCTACAACTTGTTTTGAGATTATCTGGTTACGAGGTCTTCTGAAGGAGCTTGGGTTTTCTCAAGATAATCCTACTCCTCTTCATGCGGACAACACTAGTGCTATTTAGATTGCAAATAATCCCGTATTTCATGAACGTACGAAGCACATTGAAGTTGATTGTCATTTTATTCGTGATACTTTGATGGATAGGGTGATATCTCTTCCCTACATTTCTTCTGATCTCCAAGTGCCAGATGTATTCACCAAAGCATTGACTCGACTCCGGTATCATTTCCTTGTTGGCAAAATGTTGCTGGTTGACCTCCCAGCATCAATTTGAGGGGGGGGGGTGTTACCATATATAGCGGCGAATATTTGGGAGAATGATTTGTTGCTAATTTTCAGGGATTGTATCTTTAATTTATTTAGTTTCCTTTTAGATCAAATAACTGTAAATATATATACAATACACAACATAATGTAAAGGCAAGTTTTTCTGACAGAAATTTCACGCAATTTGTTCAGTATTCTTGTCAGTGCAACCTACTCTCATTAGAGTATTGGTAAGCTTGAGCCTAGAGCTCAAAAGTGTGTTTTCTTAGGGTATTCTAATGGGATAAAAGGATACAGGTTATAGTTTAAGGACTTAAAAAGGTTTTTGAATAATTACCAGTAAGGATGTCACTTTGAATAAAAATGAAATGCCTTGTCTTAGTGGTAAGGAGGGGGATAGAGAGAGAGAGAGAGAGAGAGAGAGAGAGAGAGAGAGAGAGAGAGAGGGGGGGGGAGAGAGAGAGAGAGAGAGTTGGAAGTTGGTGAAAGTAGTGGGACTAAGTTCTAGGTGGAGCTACAGTCCTCTTTTGACTCCACCCATCAGTTCCAGGAGGAGCATGGTGATAACGGTATAGAACCTAGCACTGTTGAACCTGAACTAGAGGGTAGTGCATAGGAAAATGAGAATGAACCTTTAGAAACCCTAGATGAGTATCAACTAACAAGAGATAGAGTTGAAAGGAAAATTATGGAGACATGTAGATATAAAGATTACCTCTTTCTTGCAGTTTTGTCCTATCAAGACCTAGCATTTAAGGAGCCAATTTCTTATGATGATGCCACAGCAAGTTAGTTGAGTAAAAACTGGCCAGTAGCGATGGAAGATGAAATGAAATCCCTTTGGAAAAATCAAGCCTAGAAACTTGTCATTAAGCCTGGAAATAAATCTGTAGTAGACTGCAAATGGGTGTACACTGTGAAAAAAGGGGGGTTCAAAAAAGCAACCTCTTAGATTTAAGGTAAGATTAGTTGCTAAAGAATTTACACAAAATAGGGAGTAGATTACAATGAAAATTTTTCACCTGTAGTAAAATATACAACAATCAGGGTAATGTTAGCTCTTGTTGCTCATCATGACTGGGAATTAGAACAAATGGATGTTAAGTCAGCCTTTTTGCATGGGGATCTAGATGAGATCATCTACATGAAATAGCCATAGGGATTTATAAACAAGAATAAACTTGATCATGTTTGTTTGTTAAAAAGATTTTTATATGGTTTAAAACAATCACCTAGACAATGGTATAAAAAGTTTGACACTTTTGTTTCCTCAATTGGTTTTATAAGGAGTTCATTTGACCATTGCTATATTTTAAAAGAAATAAATCTGGTGTTGTGACTGTTTACCTCTTATTGTATGTAGATGATATGTTATTCATTGGGCATTATAGTAATGGCATACATGACATTAAAAAGTCTTTAAGTCTTGAATTTGAAAGAAAGATTTGGGGCATGCCAAACGAATTTTAGGTATGGATATTATAAGAAATAGACCTAAAAGAGTACTTGTTTTGAAACAAACTTCCTATGTGGAAAATGTGTTGTCAAAGTTTGCTATGCATGAATCCAAATCTGTCAATCTGCCTTTGGCCTGTCATTTCAAATTGAGTAAAGAACAATGCCCTAAAAATGAATCTGAGGTTAAGTATATGGAAAAGGTTCCCTATGCTAATGTTGTCAGGTCTATGATGTACACTATGATATGTACTAGACCTAATGTGGCTCATGCTATAAGTACCCTTAGTCGTTTTATAGCAAATCCTGGTTCTGAATATTAGACAACATTAAAATGGCTTTTAAGGTATTTGAAAGGATCTTCACACTTAGGATTATGTTTTAAAGCCTGTTATGAAGGGGTTGTTCTTAAGAGATGTAGATGCAGATTTCGCTGGGGACAGGGATGATAGGAGATCTACAACTGAATATACGTTTACTTTGTGTGGCACTTGTATTAGTTGGAAATCTCAACTTCAACAAATTGTTGCATTATCTACTACTGAGGCTGAATATGTACCACTATTGAAGCTATTAAGGAAGCCTTATGGTTAAAAAGATTATTAACTGAAATAAATGAGTTAAAAGAACTAGTAATAGTATATTCAGACAGTCAAAGTGCAATACATTTGTGTAAAAATCCTGTTTTCCATGAAAGAACTAAACATATTGATGTTAAACTGCATTTTATTAGAGATGTAATCTCAAAAGATTTGTTACTTCTTGAGAAAATTTCCACAGAATACAATCATCAGATATGGGAACTAAGACACTACCTTTAAACAAGTTTAAATCTTGTTTACAATTGCTGAATATTGATGCGGGTTAAATTCTTTGGTTTATGCAGGTACTTTAAAACTTTAATGACCACTAGAAGGGATAAGGAGCCACTATTCTGTTGGATAAGTAGTATGCTAGGCTTTTAGTTTAACCACTGACATCAAGTTAGAGATCTATTGGGCTGTGATGCTAGGTCCAATCCAATATGTTCAGGCCCACGACCTGAGCCCAATATCTTGCATATTCAAAGTGCGACTTTAAGTTGCTGAATGAAGGAAGAAACGCTAGTTGCTCTGGACCTTTAGATGAGAACCCAAATCAATGGTTGAGGTTTTAGTATAAAATGGGTCTTTTCTTCTAACCCTAATCAATCGATTCATTCTTCATTTTTGAGAGAGTCTCTAGAACTTTCAACCTGTCTGTCTTCACTCTGATTTTCTGATTTTTCTTTCTCTAAGTGATTAAGGGTTGATTTCTCTGTGTGAGATTAAAGTCTTTGTGATTTTCAGTGTGAGTAAGACCATAGATCTGGGTTGAGTTCTTTCTGGTTCATCGAAGCGGCTCTTGTTTCGTATCTTGAGTTGTGAGGGTTTTTTGGGTCTCTTTGTGCCTCTGTGAAAGATACAGAAGGGTAAAATGTCTGAGCCTAAGATCGGTGAAGTCTTTGATGCTGGTTGGTTAGGGATTCTTTTCGAGTGTTGTCAATGTAATTTTTTGGTTACTGAATCTGTTGTATTCTTGGGTCCTTTGTACTAATAGGACCATATAAAAGCTGATTGGGACTATGCAGACTGTGAATGCTGAGATTGAGAAAGTACGCCACTCCCACCATTAACTGTAGAGATCGAAGGTCCTTTCAGGTACGAGCTATTAGAAGGAACAGCTTTGCGAAGCTCAGACGATAGTGATGAGTTGCTAAGATCTGAACCACTGGCATTGTTTACACCAGACTAGGAAACCATCATTTTTGCCTACTGGGAAACATGAGGCATATTGAACTGCCCAGATTCAGATTTCGTCATGTATGTGATGTTTTGTAATTTTCTGACCACCTGGAAGATTGAAGAGATAATTCTTATGGTTATTGACATCCAATTCAATCTGAGATGGCAAATGATTCTCCTCATCCATAACACCATTTGAAATATCAGGCCTGGTAAAGAAGCTGCAAGATCTGTAGATTCATTTTGTGTGAGATGAAATGCTGTTGAAGGAGTTGGGACTGTTAACATTTCTCTTTCCAGAAGTGCCCACCCTGCCTTCTCCAATGGGAGCTGGGCAAGGACTAGGAACTCGTGCAATGTGTTGTGGATCAGGGGTCCAGCTTTTTAACAAGGAAGCACCCAGTACAGTGGCATAAGTATATGATGTAGGTGGTCCATCATGTTCAGTAGCAAACGAAACATAAGTATTTGAAGCAGAGCGTACAAGGCATGGAGGTGTGAGGTGTCAATTCATGAAGTGTATGAGCCAGCTCTACCTCAGCCAAACTCATAAGATCAGCATTCTCATCAATAGCATTTCGACTTGCTGGGCGTGAAGGATGTGTAGATACGGGAATAGCACGGTTCAAGTCATTCTGCACAGATATCAGGATAGATAATGAATCACAAGGGTCGGGGGAAAACTATTTTACAGTAATAATAGAGTCTATAATATCATAACTGCGACAGAGTGCAACTTCCAATCAACATAGCATTCTTGCTCCTATGTCACACAGCAATTCACACGAGGAAAAAAAGGTCCAAGGTCTTAAACACTATTTTAATGCTCTTCATCCATGGCGACAATATAAAACACAATAACAATAGAAAAGGATCAAAGGCAAGAATTCCTGAATTTCTTTTCTAGATACATATGAACCAGAAGATCTAATTGCTTAATCATTTGCAGAGTTTCAAGACAAGTCCTAATTGATGATTACAACAATCCGGATTGATGATTTTAACCATGAAATGTGCAAATTAAGATATTAAGCCCCTGTTTGGTTTGGACTAATTTAATCTCAAGTCAAAGTAAACAATTAATTTTAACTGCACATTCATGTGACGTACAAATTTTCAACCACACATTTCATCAACTTTTATCAAAATCTACTAAAAATCTAATTTTAATCTGCACCAAACAAGGGCTAATTTCAAGTTACATTATGGGAAATTTTATAACTCATGGGACCAGTTAAGTGGAAAAAAAATAATTACAATCATGATTTGCACGTTCACAAATTTGATAACATCAATGTTGCCATTGAGAACCACTCCAGGTCACGAGCGTATTGCAGCAATAATGGTCCAAAAATTCACATATACAATTTTTAATCAAAATCAAAAGATGATCATGAATTTAAGAAAATTCGCATGTCTACTTTCACAGAGCAATTATATTGGAGTCACAGGGTAAAGACAGTAGTGAAATAAAGTGAGAAATGGGACTCTTATCTAATTTTACACTGCAATCAAAACTTCAACTATTCCAAAAATAATAACTGGAACAAAGATATACCTTCAATAAATTATCCTCAGTCAATGGAAGCAATATAGAAAATTAAATTTTCATAGTAAAATACTTCTCCACGATGTAGCAAACTACTGTATGTAGCGCAGCTGGGCAAGGAAGGCTGATTTTCATATAAACAAACATCTCATGTAGATAATGCAACAAAATGGACATATATTAAAATTGCAAATAGGGAGTTAAGTACAGGCTTAGAAAGGATAAATATATCTGTAGACATACAAACTTGGACATTCACGTCCATAAATGACATTAAACATGGAAAAGAACAAAGCCAAAGAACAACCATAGAGTCATGTATTTTCAAATTTAGCATAATCAGTAGATGTAAGATAGAAAAGTTCGGTGATCTTCAGCGTCGCATTCTCTGGAGAAGAAAGAATATATCCAATGAACTTTTTTTTAAAAATAAATCAAAGCAAATTTGTCCAACTTATTCACCCGAAATATTTCAGCTACTCTTTTGCTTACTGCCTAGACCTAGTCCAGGCAAACTGTAAAACGTGCTTGCATATTTATAACCGAGTTTGGAATATTGAAACTTACTTGAAATCCCAAGAAAACGAGAGGTTGAATTACTTGTCTTCTTGCCACTTGTTTGCTCACCAAGTACTCCTCTTCTGGTCAAAAACTCGATCACAAATGAAGGAATATGACAACCACAATCCAAAAATCAATTTTGAGATGCAATATTTCCAAAATCAAGTCTTTTTCCTCATGTATACCTTCTACTCCCCTTAACTCGAATTTTCTTTGTTTGCGTTTCAAAATTATGAATTATAGAAGTTTCGTGGGAGTTATAGGAAGTGGGGAGGTTAATATTCAAATTCAATTTTCAACTCCTCCTTCTAAAATTCATTTCCAAGCAAACTGGGTCGAGTCAACCCACATAGACGACCAATTTTCTTCCAACACCTTTCACTTGCAAATGATGGGCTTGACCTGATTCTAATATAATATCAATTATATTAATCTTAACATCTCGAAGTTCATACAGGTAAATGGATCGTGCGATCATTGAGTTAATTTAAGAGCACACAACACTATACACCTGTTAGGAATATATATAGCAGCTTTAGAAGAGGAATTATATTTCTCGCTATACCTCAGATGTATTTTGTAACACCAGTTCGAGTATTTCTAACCCCTCAATTTATTTTAGAACATACTCAACTTTCTCATTTATATTGTATTCACAATTGTCACAAAACTCAAATAATTAATACAATTGTTTGGCCGATGAATACAATTTGAGGTGTTAGTAAAATAGTCTTCCTTTTCTACTTGAATCCCTTCATTTCAAGTCAGCTGCTTTCCTAGACATTTCCCATCAAATTGAATCAACCATAGTTATTGGCAACATGCTAAAGTAGCAACACTGAAATAAAATTTCGGGAAACAGTCAAAAGTCATAAGGTTATATAAGTGAGGTCAAATGTGCCTCAGAGACTCGCACAATGAAGTAGTGATCAATTCTTTCATTTCTTATTTGGTTGTTAAAGCACACGTGATATTAAACATGTGTTACAATGTTTTCTCTTTTTCTTAGGGCGTATGTCTAATCTTACAAATTAAATATATCGTACAGATCATAGTTAAGATATTCCTCAATATCTAACCCGAGTTCTCATATTTATTCTTCTTGGTAATCTCAAATCGAGAATTCGATCTAGCTATAAAAACAGGTCTAATGGATAGCAAAAAAAATTCATACCGATTACTTGTTGTAATCTTATCTTGATATCTCATCAAGGCGACTGGATCATATACACAATATGAGCACCGTGTCTCATCTCAACACACATCAAAGTGTCCGAGGTGATTGTTCATGTGAGTGAACCAATCTCAACCTGTTTGACATACTTTATGTGATATGATCCAGGAGTCGAGCCCGACGAAGGCAAGTGCGAGACGAGACCCGTTGATAGTCGATGGCGGACTAATGACGCGATCAAGTGCAAAGCAAGTGAAACAAGCGATGGGATTGCTCGTTCAAGAAACCATTGATGGAACCATGTTCGGGACTCAAAATGGAGAACTTTCATGTTCGGGTCGAAGGCCGAATCAACTTGGATCAATTTGTTATCAAGCAACGAAACCGGAGGCTGAAAATAAGCCCATGCGACCACACAGCAAAAACACCATGCCGCCGCATAGTGGCATACCGAAACTTAAATTGTGATTTTTTGTTGAACCATGCGACCGCATGGAAATACACCATGCAGCCGCACATGCCAAAAATTTGGCGAATTTTTCAATTTTGGTAATTTTTCATATTTTGTTAGATTTTGATTCTTTTCCATATTTTGGAGATTATGCTCGACTTTTACACGATTTTTACCTAGTTTTTAGGTTTAGTATAAATAGGAGTTTCCATTCAATTGTTAAAAACCTTTGACATTATTGATATTGAATTAAAGTGAGACGTATTGTCTTCTTTTCATTGAACAATTTCAAACTTATCAAGTGATAACTTGTGGCGTTCAAACAACTGAATTTAATTCTTGGATTGCGTGATCAATGGGTCTTTCAAGCGTCGTTCTTGTTGGATTTTTTTGTTCGAATTTCTTTTGGGTTAATCCTAAACTTCAGATTAATTTGACTTTCTTGGATTTGTCAATCTCGTTGTGAATTTCGTAGTCAACGTTGCTACGGGGTTCGCATCAGTTGGTATCAGAGTTTTGACTCCAAATTATTTGAAGGTTATATCTTTTCTTTATTTGTTGAGTCGTTAATTTTGTTTTCTTAGTTTCTTCTTCTATTTTAATTGTTCTTTCTTAGTTTTTCTTCGTCCTAGTTTTTCTTTTCATCGTTTCGTTTAGTTGTTGGTAGTTTAATTGTCTTCTTTCATCAAAAAGTAAAAAAAAAAGTACAAAAACGAAAAAAAAGGGTTACTGTACATTCGAGGTACTGTTCATCTCGAAGTATTGTTCAAAAAAATTCATCTATTCCACTTATTCAAGTCCTTTGAGTCTTGTGGTCTTTGATTAATATTCGGTTTGTTTGAATTGCCGGTAAAACAATTGATTTAGTTCACTTGGTTCTTTGAAGTGCTTGGAGGGAGACTTTGAGTGGTAAAAGGGTGAATGGTGAGTTTAATAGAGGGAAAAAGCCATAGTGACTGTTTTTCGAGTGAAATCTTTGTGAGGCAAAAAAAAATTGTGTGATATGATGTCGGATAGAGAAGGTTCTAATTCAAGCCGAAACGGTAATGACAACAAAGCATCGGAGTACATGATAAGGAGGTTTGAAAAGGTACTTGGTGATGTTAGGGAGAATGTGGATAGGCAAGGGGAATGGATGGCACAAATGTGTACTATAATTGCTAATCTTAGCTAGGGACAAGTGGAGATGTCTAATGCTAGGGGGCCGGGTAGGCATGAATCTAGGAGAGGAAGGCGGGATTAGTATCGTAGTGATGAGGATGATTTTGATGAAAATGACATTGATATGGGTCAAGCGAGGCATAGGGGCGATAGGCTGGAAAGACGGGGTAGAAATAATTTAGGAGATGAAGTAGATGGAAATTTGGGGAGTATTAAAATGACTATTCTGCAATTTAAGGGGAAAAGAGATCCGAAAGCATACTTAGAGTGGGAAAGGGAGGTTGAGATGATTTTTGAGTGCTATAATTATTCGGAGGAGAAAAAGATAAAATTGGCGGTGCTTGAATTCGTGGATTACGCGATCTCTTGGTGGGATCAAGTACTTACATCACGGCGTAGGGGTCGGGAAAGGCTAATTAGTACTTGGGATGGGTTGAAGATGTTGATGAGGAGGAGGTTTGTTCCGAGTCACTATTATAGGGAAATCCATTAAAAATTGCAAGGTTTGTATCAAGGATCGAAAAGCGTACAGGATTATCACAAGGAGATGGAAATTCTTATGATTCGGGCTAATGTGGAGGAAGATCGGGAAGCTACCATGGCACGGTTCTTGAATGGGTTAAATGGGGATATTGCAAACGTTGTAGAGTTGCAACATTATGTGGAAATCGAGGACACGTTACATGTGGCAATGAAGGTCGAGAGGCAATTTAAGAGGAAGGGGATGTCTAGGCAATCGTTAGGTACTTCGACTCCTAATCCGACATAGAAATCGAAGTGGAATGACAACAACAAAAAGGTGCTGCACCTAGAGGTAAAAATGATTGGCAAAAGGGCAAGGATGAAAATGCTAGCAAACCAATATCAAAATCGGAGGCACAACCGTTGTGCGATCGGGACATCAAATGTTTTAGGTGTTTGGGAACAGGGCATATTGCTTCTCAATGCCCAAACAAACGGATGATGGTGTTGCGGGATAATGGAAAGATTGTGAGCGATAGCGATGGCGAGTTTGATGACATGCCGACGTTGGAGGGTGTTAGTGAAGAAGAAAAAGTTGAAGGGCCGGTTGGGGATCTACTAGTCACAAGGCGAGCTCTCACAACTCACGTCAAAGCGGATGACTTGGAGTTGTAACAGGAGAACATTTTTTACACTCGATGCCATGTCAACAATACGGTATGTAGTGTTATAATTGATGGTGGTAGTTGCACTAATGTAGCTAGCGTATCTCTTGTAGAACAGTCAGGTTTAACATTGTTGAAACACCCGAGACCTTATAAATTGCAATGGTTGAATGAGAGTGGCGAGGTGAGGGTGAATCGAAGAGTGTTAATAAATTTTTCAATTTAAGGATGAGTTAGTGTGTGATATGGTGCCGATGCAAGCGGGACATATTTTATTGGGACGATCATAGCAATACGATAGGAAGGCTATGCATGATGGGTAAAAAAATCGATATAGTTTCATTAAGGATGGAAGGACCATTACTCTTGTGCCATTAACACCGGCGCAAGTCTATGAGAACCAATTA
>NC_036249.1:19177843-19208059 GCF_002742605.1 Olea europaea var. sylvestris | reverse complement strand
GCAAGTCTATGAGGACCAATTAAAATTGAGAAGTGAGGAAGAGAGGAGAGCAAAAGAGTTAGAAAAAATGAGAGCAAATAGTGAGTTGGAGAAAAAGAGAGAAAATGTTGAGATAGCCATTAGAGAGAAAAAGAGAGAGCAATCACAAGAAAGAAAAGAAAGAGAGTGCCCCGAGAGAAGAGAGAAAACATGAGCGAATTTTTTTGCAAAAGAGAGTGATTTGAGGAGGGCGGTAGTTGAGAGAAAAGAGATGATCTTGCTCGTTTATAAGGAATTACTCCTCAATTTTGAGGAAACTAACCCACCCCTCCCTAGTTTGGCTAAGTCTTTGTTGCAGGAATTCGACGATGTATTTCCGGAGAATGCACCAAGTGGATTGTCGCCTATTCGAGGTATTGAAGATCAAATTGACTTCATACCCGGAGCTGTCATTCCAAATCGACCGGCTTATCGAAGTAATCCCGAGGAGACTAAGGAGCTTCAAAGGCAAGTGGAGGAGTTGATGAGCAAAGGATACGTGAGGGAAAGTATGAGTCCTTGTGCGGTACCGATTTTGCTTGTACCAAAAAAGGATGGAACATGGCGAATGTGCGTGGATTGTAGGGCTATCAACAACATAACGGTAAAGTATCGTCACCCTATACCTAGGTTAGATGACATGCTTGATGAATTGCATGGTTCTTGCATATTTTCTAAAATTGATTTAAAAAGCGAGTATCATCAAATTCGTATGCGGGAGGGTGATGAATGGAAAACGGCTTTTAAAACTAAATATAGTTTATATGAATGGTTGGTTATGCCGTTTGGACTCACAAATGCACCTAGCACTTTTATGCGTTTAATGAATCATGTTTTACGTGCTTTTATAGGAAAATTTGTTATGGTTTATTTTGACAACATATTAATCTATAGTAAAGACCTAGGAGAGTATTTGGAACATTTAAAGTGTGTGCTAATCGTTTTAAGGAAAGAACAACTCTATGCTAATCTTAAGAAATACATATTTTGTATGGATAAAGTGATATTTTTTGGATTTGTGGTTAGTGCTAATGGAGTAGAAGTAGACGATGAAAAGATAAAAGCTATTAGAGATTGGCCGACACCTAAAAGCATAACGGAAGTTAGGAGTTTTCATGGTTTGACTAGTTTTTATAGGCGATTTGTGAAGGATTTTAGTACTATCACTGCACCACTCACGGAAGTAGTTAAAAAGAGTGTAGGTTTTCATTAGGGTGATGAACAGGAACTTGCATTTAATACTATTAAAGGTAGATTGTGTGAAGCACCTGTTTTGGCATTACCTAAATTTGACAAAACATTCGAGATTGAGTGTGATGCATCAGGAATAGGGATTGTAGCAGTTTTAATGCAGGATCGAAGGCCTATTGCATACTTTAGCGAGAAATTGAGTGGAGCTGCTTTAAATTATCCTACATATGACAAAGAACTTTATGCACTTGTTCGAGCTTTGGAGACTTGGCAACATTATCTATGGCCAAAGGAGTTCGTAATACACACCGATCATGAGTCATTAAAGCACTTGCGGGGACAAGGTAAATTGAACAAGAGCCATGCCCGATGGATGGAATTCATTGAGACCTTTCCATATGTCATTCGGTATAAACAAGGTAAGGAAAATGTGGTGGCGGATGCATTGTCTCGAAGGTACGTATTGCTAACTACTCTTGATTCTAAGTTACTTGGGTTTGAACATATTAAGGAATTGTATGAAAAAGATATTGATTTTTTGGATATTTATTTGTCATGCATTAAGGGGGCGGTTGATAGGTTCTTTAGGCATGAGGGGTATTTATTTCAGGAAAATAGGTTATGTGTTCCTAATTGTTCTATTCGGGAGTTGTTAGTAAGGGAGGCACATAGTGGTGGATTGATGGGACACTTTGGGGTTCAAAAGACTTTAGATGTATTGAAGGAGCATTTTTATTGGCCTAAGATGAAAAGTGATGTTGAGTGAATTTGTAGTCGATGCATAGGTTGTAAAAAGGTTAAATCTAAGGTTTTACCACAAGGTTTGTACACACCTTTACCTACACCTAGTGAGCTTGGGTTGATATCTCGATGGACTTTGTTTTGGGTTTACCTAGGACTAAGAGAGGTCGGGATTTTATTTTTGTGGTTGTAGATAGGTTCAGCAAAATAGCACATTTTATACCATGGCACAAAACTAACGATGCGACGAACATTGCTGACTTATTATTTAAAAAGATTGTGCGTTTACATGGGGTTCCTAGAAACATAGTGTCGGATCGGGATGTCAAATTTTTGAGCCACTTTTCGAGAGTTTTATGGGGTAAGTTAGGCACTAAGTTACTATTTTCCACAACTTGTCACCCACAAACAGATGGGCAGACTGAGGTAGTGAATAGGACTATGACATAATTGTTACACACAGTAATCAATAAAAATTTGAAAAGTTGGGAAGAGTGTCTACCATTTGTTGAATTTGCATACAATTGAGTTGTTCACTCTACTACGTCATATTCTCTATTTGAAATTGTATATGGTTTTAATCCACTAACTCCTTTGGATTTAATTCCTTTACCTGTGAATGAACGTGGTCGTTTAGATGGCAAAAAGAAGGCGGAATTGGTTAAGTCACTCCATGAAAAGATAAAAGCGTAAATTGAAAATAAAAAGTAAGTTGGTTGCATCGCAGGTGAACAAAGGTAGAAAGCGCGTGACATTCGAGCCAGGAGATTAGGTTTGGGTGCACCTTAGGAAAGAGAGGTTTTCGGAGCAAAGGAAGTCCAAGTTGCAACCGAGGGGCGATGGTCCATTTCAAGTGATTGAAAAGATAAACGACAATGCTTACAAGTTGGACTTTCCAGGTGAGTGCAATGTTTCGACTACTTTTAATGTATCTGATCTCTCTCTGTTTGATGCAGGTTCAGATTCGAGGACGAATCCTTTTGAAGAGGGAGGGGATGATATGATCCAGGAGTCGAGCCCGACGAAGGCAAGTGCGAAATGAGACCCGTTGATAGTCGATGGCGGACCAGTGATGCGATCAAGGGCAAAGCAAGTGAAACAAGCGATGGGATTGCTCGTTCAAGAAACCATTTATGGAACCATGTTCGGGACTCAAAATGGAGCAACTTTCATGTTCGGGTCGAAAGTCGAATCAACTTGTATCAATTTGTTATCAAGTAACGAAACTGGAGGCTGAAAATAAGCCCGTGCGATCACACAGCAAAAACACTATGTGGTTGCACAGTAGCATATCGAAACTTAAATTGAGATTTTTTGGTTGAACCATGCGACCGCATGAAAATACACTATGCGGTCGCATAGTTCATATTTTTGGCGAAAATCCTAATTTTGGCAATTTTCCATATTTTGTTAGATTTTGATTCTTTTCCATATTTTGGAGATTATGCTCGACTTTTACATGATTTTTACCTAGTTTTTAGGTTTAGTATAAATAGGAGTTTCCATTCAATTGTTAAAAACCTTTGACATTATTGATATTGAATTAAAGTGAGGCGTATTGTCTTCTCTTCATCGTTCTTCATTGAACAATTTCGAACTTATGAAGTGATAACTAGTGGCATTCAAACAACCAGATTTAATTCTTGGATTGCGTGATCAAGGGGTCTTTCAAGCGTCGTTCTTGTTGGGTTTTTTGGTTCGACTTTCTTTTGGGTTAATTCTAAACTTTGGATTAATTTGGCTTTCTTGGGTTCGTCAATCTCGTTGTAGGTTTCGTAGTCAACGTTGCTACGAGGTTCGCATCAAATGATATGACCCAGGTTGCGCTTCGAATTATGAAATATTTGACGAGTGATGACGAGGAAACAAGACCAATCTTTGAGCGTAATTGAAATTAATAAAGCTGGCCAAATTTATTTGTTTGAATTAAAGGAAACAAGCTGCAGAATTTAATTAACCATGGTCACATGCATGCAATGGGGAGCTGAAGATATATATAAATGTAACCACAGAAAGGCAACAGCTTTGGAGGGGATCAGTTTATGTGCTGGGACTAGGAGATAAAATCAGGCTGGATCAGTTTTTATGTCAACCAAGGGAGTGGCAATTAACCTTAGCAAGCTGGAACATTATTGGACAGCAAAAGGAGCCAGCTGGATTTGGTGCGACTGCTCCAACTGAAGCAGGGAATTCTAGGCCATTGATGAAACTTCCATGCGGCCATAGTCACTACTACCATGTGGCCGCACCACAGAAAATCGGGCATAAAGTTTCCAGCTTTGCGCAAGTCTCCTAATTTTGGCCAAATTCTATTCTTGTCGGGCTCCTGTGATTTTCTAATATTAGTTTCCTTTTTAAATAGTTTTATTTTATTTTATTCCTTTAAAATTATATTTTAGGAGTTTAATTCCAAATTAGTCTTTAGGGTTTCACTATAAATAGGGACTTTATTTCATATTGTAATTTTTAAGTTTGATTATGAATTAATGTGAGATTTTCCTCTTCGAAGCTTTGCTTCAAATTTATCTTGTTCATTAAATTGAATGGGGCGAACTTATCAAGACTAATCATCTTGTGGCGTTCAAAATATTTGATTGAATAATTGAATTGTGTAATTAAGGGGTCTTTCACGTCAATGTTACCGTTGGGTTTTTTAGTTCATCTTTTATTGGTTCAAATCCACAATCCAGGTGTGACTTCTTCAATCGTGTGATCAAGAAGTCTTTCAAGCAACGTTCTTGTTGAGTTGCTTGGTTCACTATTTTGGGGTCAGATCTATAAACCTTGTTCATATTGGCGTTCTTGGGAACCGATTCAATATCTTGTGGGTTCGATTGCAAACTTGCTGATCGGGTTCGCATCATTTAGTATCAGAGCTTTAGGCACCAAGATCAAGGTTATATCTTTATTTTTTTTTAATTCTTTGTTGAGTCAGTTTTCCTTTTCTTATTGTTTTTCCAGTTCTTCGAGTCAGTTAATATTTTTGAGTCTTTGATCCAAAAAAATTCAAAAGTTGTTTTTGGATTCAATTTGTGTCCAAATCCACTTCCGTTTGTTGCGTCAGTTTTGTCTTTGATTTTCCTATCTCAAGAGTAAAAAAAAAAAAATTATTTTTTACTGTTCACATCCGTACACTGTTCACGTCAATTTTTTTTAAAAAAAACTGTTCATTTCGGTACTGTTCATCCGGGTTTAAAAAAAGTGTCAATTTTTTTTACTATTCATCCGTACAGAATAAAAAATTTTGAGTAAAAAAAAATGTCAAGTTTAAGTCAGAATCAATTCAACATGTCAAAGGATGTAATGAGTAGATTTGAGAAGATGATTGAGGATATGGAAGATTCAATAACTAAAATGGATAGGATTGATTCAAATTTGGCTAAATTTCATGGAGATTTTGGGTTGTCTAATGTGCGGAGACGGGGTAGATTGGAGCCTAGGAATAAAATATATGACACATATGAATATTGTAGTGATAGTGATGATGCATGGGTTGAGGATGACATGCGAGGAATGAAAAGTAGAGGCGATAAGTTTGGAGAACGAAATAGAAATTATTTGGGATATGGTGTTAGGAGTAACAAGATGACAATTCCATCTTTTAAAGGTAGGAAAGATCCCGAGGCGTATGTAACGTGGGAAGAAAAAGTTGAGTTGATGTTTGAGCGCTATAATTATTCCGAGGAGAAAGAATTGAAGTTAGTAGTTGGCTCATTCGTGGATTATGCTTTAGTTTGGTGGGATGAGTTGAAAACATCTAGGCGAAGGTGTGGTGAGAGGCCGATTGAGAATTGGGATGAGTTGAGGGCGATTATGAGGACAAGATATGCGCCAAATTATTACAGGAGTGATCGGCGTGGGCGAAAATTTAGGGAAGTGCCTAGAAAAACTTATGGGGTTGAGCATCCAGTAGAGAAGAAAATATCTTTTGTGAAGTGTGCGGGTAGTCCTTCTAGCAAGAGTGTTGGGATGGATTATAAACAGGAATTCTCCAAATTTCTTGACATTCTTAGGTCTCAAATTAATCATCCAAAGGTGCAAAGGAGTAAAAATAAAATTAGTAAGGTCGTTGATTGTGAGAAAAAGGGAGAAGAGCCACGAGAAAATGAAAAGGGGGTTGAGAGTAGATGCTTTGGAAGTGTTAATGTGCATGAAAGATTGATAGGATGCTCATTTTCGACTACAAGATAAATACGCTGAAATTGTATGTCCTCAGGTAAGTGATATTTAATTAAATTATATTAATAAAAAATTTCTTATTTTTTAATTGTTAAATTTAATTTTCTTTAAAAAATTGTACACGTTACAACAAGTTGTTTGTGTACAATTTTTAATTTCGCATTTTTAAAATTGATTTAACCAGTCCCAAGCTCAGATAAAGGAGGAGGATTTACATTTTATCTACTTTAAAAAGAAATCGAAAAAAATATATTTTTTTGTAAATGTATTTCAAAAAACAATTCGTCTTCATTACATAAATATTTTATACATTTTAAAAAATATTACAATATAATAGAAATAAAAAAAAGTGTCTTCATTAAATTATTTGTATTTTTTATCACTTTTTATTTTTTTAAAAAGTGTTTTCATTATATTATTTGTGTTTTTCTCTATTTTAAAAAAGAAATGACGAGCTCGTGAGTGGGCCGAGCCGACCTCATCCAAAATCAACGAGCCACGAACATGAGATTAAGGGTCATCACTATACGGGAGTGTCAATGGGATTGCAATTCTCTATTTTGAATAATTTGCTCTTGTGGTAGAGAAAAAAGCCTCTTTGAACGATCTCTATAGATTTTAACACCTACTATGTAATCTGCTTTACCTATGTCCTTCATTTCAAAACTCAAGGACAACCAATTCTTAACGGTTTCAATATACTCCTTATCCTTCCTAGCCAACAAGATATCATCTACGTAAAGAGATAAAATTACAAATTACTTGTTGAACCTTTTCAAATAATTATAGTGATCCATCCATCATGATAAGATTGTATGAGATAACCAGTCTGTCAAATCTCAAGTACCATTTTCTAGAAAACAACTTTAGGCCATGAATTGATCTATTCAATTTATAAATTTTATTCTCTTGACCTGTTTTAATGAAACCCACTAGTTGTTGCATGTAGATTTCTTCATCCAATTTTTCATTGAGAAATGCAGTCTTCATGTCCATTTGATGTAATTCTAAATCTAAACGTGCCACGATAGCTAAAAGTAGGCGAATTGAAGTAAATCCCACTACTGGCGAAAAGGTCTCTTCATAATCTATACCCTCTTGTTGAAAATAACCTTTTGCCACCAATCGAGCCTTATATCTCTCTATAGTCCCATCAGTTCTTCGCTTTATTTTGAGGACCCATTTGTTCCCAATGGTTTTTCAACTAGAAGGAAGATCAACCAATCCTAGACCTGATTCAATTTGGTAGACTCCATCTCTTCTTCCATTGCATTCTTTAATTTTTTCTTTGCAGGACATGAAAGAGCTTCTTGTACCGAAGTTGGTTCTTCACCATCTTCAAGAGATACTAGGAAAACTTGCCCTTCAATCTTAAAATAACGTTTAGGCATACTTTTTCTAGTACTCTTACGAAGTGAAAGCTCCGATGTGACCCTGTCACTTGGAATTGGAGATAAATTCTCTCACTTGGATCGACAGGTGGAACTGTGGAAATACTTTCTCTTGCACCTTAATTGATCCATCAAGTACAACTCTATCATCTAATTCATATAAAGGTTCTCCCCTACTAGGAAAGTCACTCTTAAGAAATTTCACATCACGTGACTCTATCTCAGTTATAGTCTCATCTTGATTTTCACCTATGGACACATATATTTGGATGAGTCTGAGTATCTTATAAAAATACACTTCTTGCCTCAAGCACCCAATTTTCCAAACTTAATTGAGGAATCATGGATATAAGCAGTTGATCCCCATGATCTAAGAGAACTTAAATTGAGGGATCCACCTGTCCAAAGCTGATATGGTGTAGTAGGTATCAATTTAGAAAAACTCTATTCAGAATATAGGTTACAATTAACAAAGCATTTTCTCAATAGGAAATAGGTAAGTTAGCCTGTGCCATCATGGACCTCATCATTTCTAGCAACGTTCTATTCCTCATTTCAGCAACATTATTTTGTTGAGGTGTATTGGAAATAGTTATCTTCCTGATGATTCCCTTATCATCACATAGTTCTTTAAACTCTTCTGATAGATATTCACGCCCTTGGTCAGTTCTTAAGGCTTTCACCTTTCTATCTTTTTGATTTTCTACCACATTTAAATATCATCTAAAGCATTCTAATGCCTCTGACTTGCGAGAAATCAAATAGACAAAACTATACCGCGTGAAATCGTCTATAAAAGTAATGAAATAAGAGGCTTCATTCTTGCCCTCACATTCATTGGGCCACATATATTTGAATGGACTAACTGCAATGGAAGTTCGGCTCTTAAGGCTTTACTGAATGATTTTCGTATTATTTTTTCGATTAGGCAATGTTCACAAGTAGGTAATGAAATCTTAGAGATTGAAAAACTACTGCAAATGCATTTGCCATTGCTTCGTCCTCATCTATAAAAATAGTTTTCAGTTGTCTATTTCCCATGGACTCCATAAATGACTCGAATAAGCAAATAAATGATTCAGTGGTCTCGTCTAATAAAAATGCACAACCGAATAAAACATTTTTTCAATGATGGTTAACTCCAACAAATGGAGCACATATCAAATTGTACTTATTAGTACGAAAAATAATATCAAAACATACAACATCACCAAAGCAGTCATAATCTAATTTTGACCTACTATCTCTAAAAATAATAATAATAAATAAATAAATAATTTGACATCCGATTAAATTGATCCACTTGCATTGAGTAGAAAAAGTTAGGATCCTCACTTTTCTTTAATTTAAAATGGTTTAGCAAAGTTTATCCATCTCCCGCTTCAATCATTTCACCTTTTTTTCTTTGCAAATAATTTCTCATATCCTTTTTGGTAAATCCAACGTTTTCAGCTCGACCAACCTCATTTGCTAAATAAAAGTATGATTTTGTTGGTCCAATACTGGCATTAACCATGGAATTAGTGACATTTGCTTGAGCATTAGACACATTGCATCCTGGTTTGAGAAATTGTCTTTCATCTGGTCAAGCAACTTCATGGTTATGATGAGTATTGATATGAGAAATTTTCCATATTCCATCATTAACTATAAACCACACCATAAATTTACAACTTGTTCTTGTCTCTAATCTATACTATTTCCTCACTTCAAGTAATTCTTTGTCCCTTTGAGACCCTTCCTTTGAACATAAAAATTCTCGCTGTTTTATATTTTTTGATGCATCTCTTCGAATATGCCCTTTACGGATACTAAAGCCTTTTCTTAGAGCATATGAATTTCATATATTATAAGCTTCTTCATCCGAACATACTTCCATCCCCACATTGAGTTCTTCACACATTTTTTCTCTACTATTTAAATCCTCCATTGAATAGAAAACCTGATTAAATTTACTAACATATTAAAACCCCCTTCAATCCTTATTAATATCAAAAAAGTAAATACAATAAAAGATGATTTCACTTTCCCATTTATATAATATAAATACTTAAAAAATTTAGAGAAATGAAATTAATAAATTAAAGAATACCTGTGATTTTGCTGGGTTGTGAAATGCCTAGAGAATGCTTCCAACAAGATCCAAAAGAGAGAGAGAATGCTTCTTTAGAAGGAGATGAAGATGGGTCCAATTTTCAAGGAAAAAGAGAGATAAAAGTGGAAAGCAAAAAAACCAAGATGGAGCCAAAGTATTTGTCAATTAAAAATATACAATTAACAAAGTACAAAAGGAAAGAAACGGTAGTGGAAAGGTAAAAAATACAGGCCTAGTGTACTTTTTAATTAAATAATGTACAATTGGCAAAATTAATTTAGAATTGTACACGTGTTTCTTCATCATAGGGTGGGCATACCATCGCATCACCCTATGCGATGGTATGCCCGTCCCACACAAGATTTTTCTTTTTGGGATACTTGAATGTTTATTGCTAAACTACTCTTTGAAAGTGAGATCTCCAAACTGCCCTTGGTTCCAAAATTATTTATTCTAAGAAATATATTTGCTTATCTTTAGTTAGAGTATTTTATATTTTTAGCTTCAATATGGTAATATGAACAATATATAAAAAAATAATGCTGCATTTATTTTTAAAATAAAAACAAATATAAAAGAAAATATTAGTTTGTTGAAACAACTTGTGTAATACAGTTGCTGAATCTAAATGGAGTTTAAACATTGTTTACTTTTTTCTCAACCATGTCAACTTGATAGAGTCCTCATTAGTTGGTATGCAAGATAGAAATTTTCAAAACACTCTTTTTTGTCTTACATGCACAACCTTTTAGACAATTTTACAATTGTGTAGAGATGCTTTAACATGTGAATAAATCTTTTCCAAGACTATTATACATTTAGTTAAAGCTTTAAAAATTAAAAAACTTCCAAGTACTTTCTTCAAATATGCTTAAATACTTAGTTCTTTTAATTTATAAGTTTTTTTAAAGCTTAGCTGAACATGGACCTTGTTTAGAATTCATGACAATGTAATGGATATGATTTAGTTATATAGTCATTGTTTTGGCTCCACTGTTTCAAAAATATATTTTTTATCTCTTATTTTTAACCACACATTCTCCAATAAAATCATATTGTACATAAAATAATTTTTTTCTGATTTTTCAACTACACTACTGTGTATGTGGCTCATATAGAGTGGAGCTCTTGTGTACTGGAATAAATAGGCTGAGGTAAGAGTAGGGCTGGACATGGTCCAGTTTAGTTTGATTCCCTTAAGAACTGAACCGGACTCGAAATTTTTGGGTACTTAGTAATTGGAATCGTCGGGTCCAAATTTAATTATGGAGTCGTTCAAGTTCGGTTCCATTCGGTTCAGTTCTGACCATAATTACGTTTTTTAACATTTACAACACTAAATAAATACAACTAATAACATGTTGAATCATAGCTTTTACAAATTAACGAAGTCCCATTAAAAAATATTTAAATAACAAGTTTTCCAATAATATTAATTTACCAATGTGTATATATACCAAAAAATAGATACTAGTACTAAAATATTGACAATCCATATCAATAATTCCCTTACTTCAGCCTTCAAAATCAAGTCTACATAATTAAATATGAATTAGAAGTCATAGAGATAAAATAGTTTTAAGTATTGCTAATACTTACAAGGTATTTGATTAATCATCAGTTTCTTGACTTGCCATACGAAGAAACTCCACAGAAGAAAATTGAAAAAACATAATTAACAAACATAAATGAACTAAAAATTGTTCAACTAATAAGATTTAATAAGAAAAATAAAACATATATTTTATTTAGGGTTGGATACTTGGATTTAGTGGGTTAGACATTAGAGATTTAGAGTTGGGCTAAAAATGGAAGAATAAAATGAGCTTGAATGCTTGATGTTGCGCTAAAAATAAAAAAATAAAAAATGAAACAAATAATTGGGCCAAAAAAATTAGATTTAGAAAAAATTAAAATAATTTGATTTATTCAATATAAAAAACTAAAAAAATTAGAAAAATTCGGTTCTTCGATTCTTGGTTTAGAACTGAGAACCGAACCGTACTCGTTGGTCCTCGATTCGAATATCCATTTGGGTATTTAACTTAAGAAGAATCATTGGATTCGGTTCGGTTCGGTTCGAGAGTTTTGTCCAGCCCCAGGTAAGAGTAAAGTGAAGTCAAGTGTGGGTTAGGATTAGTATATGTAGATGACATAACCTATTATTTATTTGTAATAAAAATCATAGCCTCTTTATTCACGTGGACGTAGACACATCATCAAGCCACTTAAATTTATGTTCTTATTTTTTATTTTTTTTTATTTTATATTCTTCATCATTATTATTGTTGCTCAAATCACAATAACTGATGTTGGAGCCCAGATTTATGATTTTGGGATTTTCTGTGAAGTTTGATGTGCTCAAGTTTGACAGAAATGAGAATATCATATTGTAGTAGAGAATGGCAAACGATTTGTTGGTGCAGCAAGGCATGTTGAAAGCGTTATATAGAAAGAAGTTGATAGTTATGGATAATATAGAATGGGAGGAATATGAAATAAAGGTTGTGGCATCTATCAGGCTTTATCTAGCTGATGACGTGATGTATCAAGTCATTGATAAGAAATCTCTGGTTGAAACTAGAGAGTCGATATATGTCCAAGTCATTGACGAATGGGCTTTATCTTAAGCAGAAATTGTATGGCCTTAAGATGACGGAGGCTCGAATTTGAGCCAACATATCAACATATACAACCAGATTATTAGTGATCTAAAGAAGTTGATGTGAAGTTCAAAGATGAAGATAAGGTATTAATGTTATTGAATTATCTTCCTGCTTCTACATACAAAAGTTTGGCACAATGATATGAGGAATATAAACATTGAAGTTGGAGCAGGCCAAAGGTGCCCTACTAGATTTATAGTGAAGGGTTTGTGGTTAACAGCAATCATGAATGTGGGATAAACAAGTTTTGAAATGAATTGAGTGACAATAAATCTTGATTTAATTCTAGAAAGGACATACAGTGCTATAAGTGCAGAAAAAGGGAGACGTGTGAAGCGAAAATGTCCAAAGAGGAAGAAAGGAAATGATGAAAAGAAAGATGGTACATCAAAGTTTGCGAATATAATGGAAGAAGACTTCGACCACGTTATTGGAGATATACTTTTTCTTTCATTTGGTTCAAATCATCTCATAGATTTTTAGATTTTAGATTCAGCATGTTTCCATTATATGAAATCCAACATAGATTAGTTTGACTCTTACAGTTCGTAATTTATGGTTCTGTTCTGATGGGCAATGATGCATCTTGCCTAACTGTTGGAATAGGAAATATTAGAATTACAAAGTTTGATGATATTTTTAGAATATTGTGCAATGTTAAACATGTGCCAGATTTGAGGAAGAATCTAATTTCATTGGACACTTTAAATGCAGAAGGGTTCAATTATAAGTTTGAAAGTAGAGAAATGAAGGTGAAAAAAAGGTGTTATGACAGTGATGAGGGGACAAAAGTAGGTAGGAAGTATTTACAAGCTGTAGAGAACTACATTTGTAGATAAAGCTATTGTTATAGAGCATGAGTAAAAAACTGTAGTCTTGTGGCATATACGATTGGCTCATATGAGCGTGGTATGGTGGAGCTTCATAAGAAAAATCTTTTGAAGGGTGTCAAAACATGCAACCTTGATTTCTGCAAGTATTTTGTTCTTGGGAAATAACATAAGATACAATTTAAGACCACCACACATAAGATATAGGGGATTCATACAGATGTCTGGAGGCTAGTAAGAGTAGCATCATGAGGAAGACAACATTTCATGAGTTTTATCGATGATTACTCAAGAAAGATTCTAGTATCCTTCACAGGGCACAAGTTAAAAACGTTTGTAAAGTTTATATTGTGGAAAATTGAAGTAGAAAACCAAATATGGATAAAGATTAAATGCCTCAACTCAGGCAATGGTACTGAGTATATAGATTTAATGTTCTTAGAGTTTTGTGAGTATCTTATTATTAAGAGACATGTTACAGTACGCATGACATCATGGCAAAATGGAGTGCGGAAAGGAAGAACAAGACAATAACAAAAAATGAGGTATCTCACATTGAATTACAAGGCTTGCAAAGAACTTCTGGGCATATGTGGAGAATATGACATGTTTCTTGATTAACGTGTCACCTAGAGTAGCATTAGATTGAAAGGTAGTATGGTAGACTACTCTATTTTGAAAATGTTTGGATGTCCATCTACATGCATGTTTCTAGTGAGGAGAGATCGAAATTTGATGCGAAGTCTAGACATTGTATCTTTCTGGGGTATTAGAAAAGGGTAAAGGGTTTCAAGCTCTAGGATCCAAAGGCAAACAAAATGGTGATCAATAGAGATGTGATTTTTGATAAGAAATCCATTTTACAACATACTCAAGTAGAAAAGAAATAGGTGTCTAAAAATTGCAGTAGCAATGAGCATATGGGGCAAGTGGAGCTAGAGACCCATCCTATAGAGGATAATGTACAAAATGCAGAGAGTTCCAATTTAGGAGATCAGGAACATCACGGTCTAGCTACAAACAAACCTAGACGCACTATTAGGCCACCCACTAGGTATGGTTTTGAAGATTTGTTTTCCTATGCACTTATTATCAATATCGAGGATCATACTCCATTTTAGGAGGCTATGATCAGTTAAGAAGAGTAGATGAACGGGTGTTATGGTAGAGGAAATGAAGTCTCCACATAAAGACCAGACTTGCGAATTGGTGGAGCTTCCAGAGAGGAAGATGGCGATAGGACACAAATGGGTTTATAAAAACAAAGAAGCAGTATTAGAAAATGAAGAGGAAAAGTTCGATGCTCACCTAACAGCAAAAGGTTACTTATAGAGGAAATGGGTTGACTACGATGAGATTTTCTCCCTTGTGGTTAGGCACACTTCCATTAGGGCAGTATTGGCTTTAGTTAGACATCTGGACATGCAAATAGAGTAGATGAATATAAAGATATCTTTTTTCATGGAAATTTAAAATAACATATTTATATGGAGCAGCTAGAAGGGTCAGTCAGCTTGGACAACGTCACTTGGCCTGTTGCATCATGTACAAGATATTTATTTGGGCCGAAGCAATTTCCATGACAATGGTACAAACAATTTATCTTGTACATGATGCAACAGTAGATGTGAGTACGATGTTAGTGTTATGTAAAGTGCCATGACGATGGCTCTTTTATTTTTCTGTTACATTATTTGGATGGTATGTTGATTATTGCAATGAGTATGAGTGAGGTCAACAAGTTGAAGACTTCATTGTGAAGAGAATTTCACATGAAGGATTTGAGAAAGAATATTTTTGAGGTAGAAATTTGCAAGGAGAGAGATTCTAAAAAGTTATGGTTATCCCAACATAGTTATGTTGAGAGGGTGTTAGAAAGGTTCAACATGGGTAATGAAAAACTAGTAAGTACACTTTAGTGAATTATATTAGATTGTCTACCGCTTAGTATTCAAAGACAGACATAGAAAATGAAGACATGTCAAAAATGCTAGTACAATGGGGTGTCTGATGTATGCTACGATTTGTATAAGATTGAATTTGGCACAAATTGTTAGTGTGGTGAGCAAGTTTTGGGGAAGTCCAAGGCGACAACATTGGGATGCAGTCGTGTGGATTTTTAGACACTCGAGGGGTACTACAGATTGTAGTATCATGTTTAGGAGGCAACAAAATAACCCTTCAGTTGTGGGATACATAGATTAAGATTATGCTGGAGATTGGATGATAGAAGATTGACTACATATTATGTATTTACTTTGGCAGCTGGACCTAATTGTTGAAAGTCCATGATGCAGCTCTAGTTGCACTATCTACAAATAAGATAGAGTACATGGCAGTGGCTGAGGCTGGCCATGTAGCTTCATGGTTTGTAGGAATGGTCAAAGAGTTGAATGCTCAACAAGGTAGAGTTCACTTGAAATATGACAGTCAAAATGCCATTTATTTTTTAAAGAACCTAGTGTATCACACAAGGACCAAGCATATAGATATGAGGTTTCACGGGATCAGGGAATTGGTTTCTTTTTATAAACTATTGCTTGAGAAAGTTCATATTTCTAAGAATGTAGCAAATATGTTGAAAATCATGTTGTCATGGATAAGTTCAAGCATTAACATCTCTGGGTGTTACAGATGAGGCGTCCTAAACCAGGTGATGTTTTTCATTATTTTTTCTAAGAGGTGGATATTTGTCAAGGTGGAGACTGTTTGTATATATGGTTCATATAGAGTAAAACACATGTATACTTGAACTTGATTAACATCTCTAGGCTTTAAAGGTGAGGCATCCCAACCTATTGGTCTCAAATGGTGTATTTCCATTGTTTCTCCTAAGGGGTGGATATTCGCCAAGGTGGATACTATTGTGCATATGTCTCAAATGGAGTGGAACAAGTGTATATTGAAATAAATAGGCCGATAGCACTTAAATCTGTTTTTATTTATTTATTTCTTTGTCTATTTTATATTCTTCATCATTATTATTGTTGCCCAAATCACAACACACATTTTCAAAAACTCACTATTCAAGATGCATATTCCCCAAAATGTGTTTAATGGAGCCCAAACAGAGGCTATATTTTTTTCTCTAACACTGTCTAATCTTTATGAGTTTTCCCAATCAAAATATTGAAATCTAGCAATGACATAGTAAATTAGTTTGAGAATCAAAGAAAATGAATAGGAGATTATTAATTGATTTCATTTACTGTACATTGAATTTTAACTTTTAAAATGTATTGCCTCTTAAGGTAAATTGGAAATATTGTACTTAACCTTTACAAAAACTAGCAATTCCATCTCCAACTTTTTTGTTCAATTTTGTCCCCAACCTTTCAGTAATTAGCAAATTTAGTCAGATGATTTCCATCCAAATCAATCATTGAGTGATGTCTATTGACTTTCGACTGATTTAAAGAAATGATAAATTAGCTAAAATACTTAAATAATTTCAAAATTAAATAGTCAATAAAAAAATCATTTTCTCCCCTAAGATCCTCTCCTTGGCATATCGCACAATACTCGCATTCTCCCACCGCCATAGTCCAATTAGAATTAAACCTTGACCAAAATTCAAGGTAAAGTTCTGTTGGAGTTTCCTCTACGCGAGGGAAGTTACAATTTGTGGAAGTGGGGTAGTTTCCATTTTTTTGCCAAAACTAATTAAAATCCCCAAAAACAAAGAAAAAAAACACACGTACCATTCCTTCTAAAAACAGAGAGTGAGAGAGAGAGAGAGAGAGAGAGAGAGAGACAGAGAGAGAGAGAGACATGGGTTTCAGCTTCTTCTCGCTAAAGATTGGAGGTTCACTTGGGGTCCGATTAAATTGAAATTTCAGTCTATTGTTCCTGGCAAAGAGAACCATGTTTTGACTGGAGTTGATCGTCCAGATTCCTCTCTATTTCTCTGGGCATTACACACTTGTTTAGTGAGATTTTCTCCTTATTAGCTTGTGTATTTACTTTGGAAAGATGTTGTTGTTGGTATCCAAGAACTATATGTGTTTTTGATGTATTGGTAGCCTCTAGATTGTACTCTGGATAAGAAAAACGGTGTATCCCATTATTTTTCATAGTGGAAGGCTTTTATTGGACTAGATCTTAGGGTTTTTCCTTTCACACTGAAGGGTTTCCCCGTCAACAAATCTTTGTGTTCAATTGTTAAATTTCTTGCAGTATGTGTGAATTATTGAAGTCGAGTATTGTGATTTATTGTTGCCATTTTATTTCTACACGTTTGAGAGGTTCAAATATTGTTTCCGTTGCTTGTTTGTGTTATTGGTTCAATCCCCAACAAAGTGGTATCAGAGCGTTGGTTGAGTCTCTGTATTTTTGGTGAGAATTAAAATGGAGGATTCGGTTAGTGGCATGGTTATACTCATAGCTTCCAATTATTCTATTTGGAACACCAGGAGGGAGAAAATTTTGTATTGCAAAGATTTGTTTGAACCCATTGAATTGAATGGCCAGAAACTTGATTCTGAAATCGATGAAGATTGGATAGAAGTTGAATAGAAAGGCCGTTGGACATATTAGGTAGTGGGTTGATCAGAGTGTCTTCCATCATATAGCCAAAGAAGTAGATGCATATAGTCCTTAGCAGAAATTAGAAAGTCTTTATGAAAGAAAGATTGCACAGAACAAGGCTTTTGTAATTAGAAGGCTTGTAAATTTAAAGTACAGGGATGGTAATAGTGTTGCAGAGCACTTAAATAGCTTTTGAGGGTTGTTAAACTAGTTGTCTACCATGAAACTTACACTAGATGATGAGGTTCAGGCTTTACTTCTGTTAAGTTCCTTACCAGATAGTTGGGAAACTTTAGTTGTCTCTCTGAGTAATTTAGCTCCAAATGGTGTGATCAATGTCGACATGCTGAAAGATAGTATGTTTAATGAAAAGGCCAGAAGAAAAGAGTAGGGTACTTCTTCTAATTCTGAAGCACTTGATATAGAGAGATGTGGGAGAAGCCAGAGTAGAAAATCCCATGGTGATGATAGTCGTGACAAGTCTAGAGGAAGATTGAAATCAAGAAAAGGGAAAATGTTATTATTGTGGGAAGTTAGGGCACCTTAAAAAGGAGTGCAGGAAATGGAAAAGAAAATAGTCAAAATGGAAAAGTGAAGAATAGAAAGAACAAAAGGAGATTGCAGCAGTTGCATCTGATGCTGAGGTATTTATTGCTTATGATGAAGCATTTGCCAGCCTTACATGCCAGGATTCTACATGGATAGTTGATACAGCAGCTTCTATTCATATTACTCCACATAGGGATTTTTTTCCATCCTATACCAATGGTGATTTTGGTTGGATTAGGATGGGAAATGAAGCTAAAGAAAAACTGCTGGAAACTAGCATTGGTAGCAAGTTACTCTTCAGGGTGTCAAACATGTTCTTGATATGTGTTGCAGCTTGATTTCTATTGGAAATCTTGATGAAAAAGGCTATCATAATCACCTCGGAGATGGTAGTTGAAAACTTACAAATGGTTCTCTTGTTTTAGCTAGATGAAAGAAAAATAATGGTCTCTACAGAATAGAAGCAAAATTAATCTATAAAGATGTGAATATTGCTGAAAATAAAGCTTTCATTGAGCTATAGGGTAAGTGGCTTGGCCATAAAAGAGAGGACTTCAAATTCTTGCCAGAAAGAAGGTCCTAGACAATGTGAAAGGTACATCACAAATACCTTGTAATCATTGTTTAGTTGGAAAGCAAAGTAGAGTTGCAATTGGTAGATTTCTTGTATCTAGAAAGATTCATATTCTTGATTTAGTTCACACTGATGTTTGAACAATGCAAAGTAAATCTCTAGCTGGTACAATGTATTATGTTACATTTATTGATGATCACTCTAGAAATGTGTTTGCATATCCATTGAAATCTAAAGATCAGGTGCTAGAAGTATTTAAAGACTTTCATTTGAAAGTTGAAAGAGAAACTGGAAAGCAGTTAAAATGGTTAGAGCAGATGATGGTGGTGAGTGCTGTGGGCCATTTGAAGAGTACTGCAGAAAATATGGCATTAGGCTTGAGAAAACTATTTCTAAGACTCCACAACAAAATGGAGTGGTAAAAAGAATGAACAACACTATTTCTGAGAAAATCAGATGTATGGTCTCTCATGCAAAATTGCCTAAGCACTTTTAGGCTGAGGCAATGAGGATAGTAGTTGACTTGATCAGTCTTTCTTCATCAGCTCTTTTAAATGGTAATGTTCCAAAGAGTTTTTGGATAGAGGAAGATTTATCTCTTAATCACTTAAGGGTTTTTGGTTGTTGGGTATTTGTTCATATTCCTAAAGATGAAAGATCCAAGTTTGATAGCAAAGCAAAATAGTGTATTTTCTTGGGTTATGTACAAGAAGAATTTGGGTACAGGTTGTGGGATCCAGTGAATAAAAGATCATCGGGAGTAGAGATGTTGTCTTCTTTGAAGATGAAACTATTGAAGACTTAAATCAGACTAAGAAGCCAAATTTAGTCAATAAAGAACAAATCAATTCAGTTCCATATGTACTAGACCTTGTGGTGCATGATGAACATAGAGAAAATGTGCAAGAAGAACATGATAGACATGATGAAGCCACTGCACAGAATGATGCAGAACCAAATAAAAATCAAGAGGAAACTCCTTTTGAGGTGCCAATTGAAGTAGAGTTGAGAGGATCTACTAGAGAACATTAGCCTTCCGAAAGGTATTCTAGTAATGAGTATGTGTCACTTTTTGATGGTGGAGAACCAGAATGTTATCAGGAAGTTCTACAACATGATCAGAAAATGAAGCGATTAAAAGCTATGCAAGAAGAGATGAAATCTTGCATAAGAACAAATGGAAATTTATGGCTATCACAGGAAGGTTATATCGAGAAGATATTACACAGGTTCAATATGGACAAGGCAACACCAGTAAGCTCTCCACTTGCAAGTCATTTGAAGTTGATTTCAAAGCAAAGTCCTTCAAGTGAGAAAGAGAAGGAAGAAATGAAGAATATGCCTTATGCATCAGTAGTGGGTAGCTTGATGCATGCTATGGTATGCACAAGGCCAGATATTGCTCATTCTGTTGGAGTTGTTGGCATAGTCTTCTCTAGTACTGGAAAGGAACATTGGACAACAGTGAAGTGGATTCTCAGGTATCTCAGAAGGACTTCTAAGATTTGTTTATCTTTTGGTACTAGCAAACTCGAGCTTATTCGGTTCACGGATGCAGATATGGCTGGGGATGTTGACTCTAGAAGGTCTACTTCTGCGTATTTGATCATTTTTTCAGGGGCAGCAGTTTCATGGCAATCAAGATTATAGAAATGTGTTCCTTTATCTACCACAGAGGTTGAGTATATAGCCATCAAAAAGCTAGCAAAGAGTTGCTATGGATGAAGAAGTTCTTACAAGAATTGGGCTTAGAGCAAGAGAAGTATATACTCTATTGTGATAGTTAGAGTGTTATTCATCTCAGTAAGAATCCAACCTTTCACTCAAGATCCAAACATATTGAAGTGAGGTATCATTGGATTCGAGATGATTTGGAAATGAAGAAGTTACAGCTTGAGAAAATTCATAATGATGAGAATGGTTTAGATATGATGACAAAGTCATTGCTCGTGGAGAAGTAGAATGAAAACGGGCTCGGTGGCGTCCTTCATGTAGTCGGGAGGGGAGATTTGTTGGGAGTTCCCTCCACATGTGTAAAGTTACAATTTGTGGAAGTGGGGCAATTTCCCTTTTTCTCCCAAAACTAATTAAAAGCCCCTTTATCCATAGAAAAAAGTAGCTAGGCATATCTATTTCTTCATATTTTGACATCTAGGATCCAAGGAAATATTCTAATCTAATGATAGAAGGGCTGTCAAGACTTTGCGCTGAAGAGAAGAAGTGAAAACTTATAGAAAAACACAAAAACAAAGACCAAAAAAAAAAAAAAAACACACACACACACACACAAAAACACACACATGTACCATTTCTTCTAAAAACAGAGAAAGAGAGAGAGAGAGAGAGAGAGAGAGACATAGGATTCAGCTTTTTCTCGCTAAAGATTGGAGGTACGTTTGTGGTCCGATTAAATTGAAATTTCAGTATGTTGTTCCTGTGAAGAGAGCTGCGTTTTGACTGGAGCTGATCATCCAGATTCCTTTCCATTTCTCTAGGCATTACACACTTTTTTAGTGAGATTTTCTTCTTGTTATTTTGTGTATTTACAATGGAATGATGTTGTTGTTGGTATCCAAGAATTATATGTGTTCTTGATGTATTGGTAGCCTCTAGATTGTACTCTGGAGAAGAAAACCGATGTATCCCATTATTTTTTATAGTGGAAACCTTTCGCAATGAAGGGTTTCACTGTCAACAAATTTTTGGGTTCAATTGTTAAATTTCTTGCAGTGTGTGTAAGTTATTAGAGCCGAGTATTGTTATTATTATTACCAATTTAATTCTGCACATTTGAGGGGTTGAAATATTGTTTCCGTTGCTTGTTTGTGTTATTGGTTCAATCCCCAACAAGTTCATCCCTTGGTACACTACAAAAAAATCTTTTGCAAAATACTAAGGAAAAGAAATCCCCCCCCACCCCCACATCTAAATTTTCTTCCCACGATGTTATGTTAACTATTTTTTGCAGAGCAACATGGAGAATAAATATGACCCCGATTATTTGCAGAAATCAATCAAATGTTTCGTATTTCTTTTCATAACACCATAAGGAGAAGTCTCCCTTGATTTCTCCGTAAAGCGCAACGTATGAGTTTGTATCATAGATACATGTATGTAATGTGTATATACATTTTATGTGATGATTGGAGTGTGTATTTTCGATGGCGATTGGTATTAGCAATAGCCATGGTGGTGGTGCTGATGGTGGGGAAAAAAAACGTTTTTCTTTTTCTTTGTTTTTAGTGTTTGTTTAGTAAATTAAATCAATTTTTAATAATTTATTGTTGTTTCAAACCTTTAATTTACGTTTTTAGTAATAATTAGTTAATTCTATTTAATTGAATATATTACTGTAGTATTTTACCCTTGCCCTAAAGTCATTTATAAGTCCACTAACCTCTCTTTGCAGCTCGTTTCGATGGAAATTGTTTGTAGAGTAGAAATGTGCTAATTTTTGAATGGCTAGGGGCAAAAACTAGACAAGAAAAGGTTGGGGACGGGATTGCTACTTTTAATAAAGTTTAGGGATGAGATACACAATTTGCACTTTATATTACTTTTTATCTGAAAATATCTATCAAATTTTTTTTTTTTAAATAGGGTGTGTTTGATTGGTTTTATTATTATTTTTTTAATGAAAAATGTCACTTTTTTCCACCAAAGTTCCTACTTTTGCAGTATTTGATTGATTTTTTTTCATGAAAAATATTTTTTAAAAGTTGGTCACGTGACCACATTTTTCCCAAAAACAAGGAAAATATTTTCTTTAAGGAAAAACAGATTTCCATTTTTTTTTATTTTTTATAAAGCAATTCACTCGTTCTCTTTCATCTACACACTAATATAAGATGGATAAGTACAATATTTCGAGATTAAAAATTAAATAAATTAAACAAATGAAATTAATAATTTCCATTCAAATAAATTTTAGGCAATTTTCCACCCAAATTTCAAGTTTTGGTGTGTTTGATTGACATTTCTTCCATGAAAAATATTTTTCAAAAATTAGTCATGTGACCATATTTTTCCCAAAAATAAGGAAAACATTTTCTTTAGAATGGAGTATGTTTTTATTTTTCAAGTAATTCACACAGTCCTTTTTATCTATCAAAATGCACTCTTATCTACCCACCAATAAAAAATTGACAGGTATAACATTTTTTAGGCTAAAAATTAAATCAATTAAACATATTTAATTAATAATTTTCGTTCAAATAAATTCTAGGCAATTTTCTTTCCATATAAATTTCATGCTTATAATTTACATTTATTTTCTTTTTATGTAAGTTTCATGCTTGCAATCAAATACATTTTTAGAGATTTAAAAAAAATAATAGATAAATAAATAAATAAATAAAAAAATAAAAAAAAATATATATATATATATATATATATTCATGCTGGCACAAAACTACTTCAGCCTGACATGTTGATGGAAAGAAAACGAAAGAAAATAAAATAATTCATCACCCGAAATCTTAGATTGAATTTGCCTTTGTTTTTCACATCCCAAGTAATCAATTGTTTGCCCTAATTTAAGGTTGAAATTAGTATTTATACACATCTTCCAAGATCTCCAAAAGTCATCCAATTTAAAGCACAAAAAGAAGTTTCCTTGTAGAAGTGAGAAATTGAAAGAGAAAAAAATTTGTTCCACGATTGGCCTGGGCGATCGCCCATGCAATAATTTTGAGGCCTACTGATATTTTGAAGGGTAAGCAATCTCTTAGGCTATTTTTATTTTCCAAATTTTGTACTTTAATATTTTTGTCATAACTTTTCTCTCTTGATATCGGAATGAGATGATTCAAATTGAATTAGATAGCTAACTCAAAGAACTACAATTCTTCTTGAAATATAAATTTTCCAATTGGAATATTTGCTGTCAAAAATAGGTCTCAATCTAAGGCAGAAAATATGGAGCATAACTTGTGCGGATGTAAATTGATTTATGAAAGCATTTTGACTATATTTCATTCATTTGACTTTTAATTCCATTCGATTGATTGTATATGATCTCCAATCATAGTTTTTTTGGTCTGAATAAACTATTTGGTATTTACACTTTGATTTCCCAACTTTCAAGGTAGTTGCAAAATCATCCCTTTTTCATTAATTTATTTTCCAAATGCTTAAAGACGGGTCCAAAGCTGAAACGAAAGGAAGTAACCCAAGTTAAGAAAAATCAACACGTAGACGATAAAAAAACACTTTGTAATATGGCCCGAATATGTGCACAAAACGCACTTATTAAATACCCTCAAGCTAAAGCCTTCATTCGTCCTTGAGCAAAACAAATAAAACTTAACTTAGGTACAAAATATATGACTTCCCTAAGCAAATCACAAATAACAGACTCAACAGTGAACTATTTCCCATATGTCTTAGGTTCGAATTTAAGTCAATTATTTCAAAAAATCCAAACAACATCAAAATTCAAATTTTACTTATCCGATGCTCGACTTCCAATTGTGGTATGATTAGCCAACATTGAACTCTCACCCATACTAAAACACAACCAATCTAGTGTTGATTTATTCATAATCTCAATCTTTTTGTGGTCAATTTTTCCTCACACATATCGTGAAAGATGACTCATTATGCTTTTTTATCCAATCTCATGATATTACTAGCACATGTAAGTTCCTTAAAATCATTATAATGTATTTTTCCACACAATGTGATCAGAATTAGATACGTGTATACCTAGAAGGAAGATTGTAAGTATTTCTCAAAGTCACGCCGTCAATATCTAGAGTTCAAATCTCAAAGTCCTTATCGGGCACCCACGCTTTCAATAATCTACTTTTTTTTCTTTCTTTCTTTCTTTCTTTCTTTATGAATATATACACTTTTTTTTTTTTTTTGGACATCTTACGTGTAAGATTTTTCTCTATTAAATTTTTTAAATGATCCTTATAGCAAGTTTTAAGCCGATAACTCTTAAGTCAAATGACTATAGAGCATTAGGTTTTAGATACCCTAGCAGACTTAATCACTAAATCATAATGGCTACAAAGAGAGGTACAAGATGTACGAGATTCAAATTTTAAAAATGGTCAATGTCTGTTTTAAACTCCTTAATTCAAACTCCTTCAACAAAAGGTAGGATTCAGAGAACTCCAAACTGTCAAACTCTTATGAATACAAGTACTAACCTTCTCACCACTAAATTTCGTTCTAATAGTTTGATTTCTATATTAAGAATTTAAGAATTCAACTCATGTCTAGGTCAACAACATCAACAATTAAATCCACATAACCCTTGTTTGGGTTTCATTTTAATGAGGTTTTGGGAATAATGTATTTTGGAATAGTAATTTCTTGAAGAATATGTGTAAAAAATTGAAGAAAAATTTTAAAACTTACGTGTAATATTAAAAAATTGTATTTTTGGTTTGATGGAGCCCAAACAAAAGCATAATCTAGTCATGTTCCAATATAAGTCGTAAGTCAATAATAAATATTGTAATCGAATCTAGCATGAATAAGTACTCAAGTAAAAACATATATTACAATGTTATCTTGTTTTCTATCTAAACCTTACTCAATTCAAGTAAATAAATAATATCATAGGCGATAAACGTTTAATGCTAACTATACACTTATTTATTATTATTATTATTTTTTTTGGACAAAAATTTCAAATTAATTAGTTATACAAATCCGATCAGTAGTTGAAAAACAGATATTTATCCTAAGTATCCTGGTACTTAACCCATCCCAAATGAAGATATTATATTGTCTCTAATGCAAAAGCAAAATTAGTTGTGCAGAAGAAGACGAGAGCTTGATTGTTTGGCTAGTTGAATTCTACATGTTTAAGCCCAACATCTTGCTTGAGTGTCTCCGATGAACTTGAAAATCCCCTAAAATGTGAGAAACAAAAACCATTTAAATGCAATAATTCAAAACATGTCCCTAAAGTACTAATGCAATCCCCAAAGCTATGTGTCATGCAATAGTTAATTAAAATAAGTGAAAAAAAAAATAGAAAAATGGATTGCCAAGAATTAAGTGCTTAATTTAAAGTCTTTAGCTAGACTTTGTGGCAGATTTAATCATGGTTGTTCAAAGCAGGCTGCACCGGCAAAATAATTAACATTATGTTTAGCATTGCCAACTCCCTTCTTGATTTTCCAAACTTGAAAAGCTCATTCTTCATCTTCGAGGTTTCCAATTATTTCACCTATTATCTTCCTATGTGAGCACTTTTTATAATTCTTTAGTTCTTCCTCTTTAACTTTCTGGCTTTTCCCATTATGGGGTGGCTTTTAGATAGTGATATAAATCTATAATTTTTCTTGCTCATCATACATCCTCAAGATTAGCTTGCCTGCTTCAAAGTCTATAACAGCCCGACTCATAGATAAGAGTGATTGACCTAATATCAGTGATATATTCCAATATTCTTCCATGTCTAAGATAAAGAAGTCCGTTGGAAATATGAACCTGCCACCTTAATAGCACGTTCTCAACCACTCATTGGGGATTGTTTGATTGATCAATCCACCTCTTGAAGGGAGATTGTCGTATCCTTTTACCCTTCTAAATCTAATTTCCTGTAGAGAGAAAGATGCATTAGATTTATCCTTGCTCCTGAATCATATAAAACAATAAATGTGTAACAATTTCCTATTGAACATACAAGAAGAGAGAATTGAGACGAGGAAAACAATAAGTCTTGATGGAATCCCAATCAAAGTATGGAATGTTTGGTTGAGGCTAGTATTTTATGGTTATCTTAAAGAATTAACATACGTATGAAGAATGAAGTAAGTGTGTTGTAGTTCTTATGTACGAGCCATTCCATTTCATTAAACTAAAGCAATCTGAGATCACCCACATTTTGCGAGTTGGTATGAAGATCTGAAATTTGACAAGTTCGAAAAAATTGATTTTTTATACCTGTTCTTGAGAGGGTTTCCATTCTTGTAAGGAACCTTTTGTTCTGCAAGTGGGGTGTCTTGTTCAAATCAACCTCCCGCAAGTTCCCATTTGAACCTTTTGATGATAGAAGTCCAGATAACTCAGAAGCTGTCTCAGCATGTGCAATTTCCATGGCTAGCTTAGCTTCAGTGGGGAAAAACATTTGTGCAAATGCCACTGTGACACATAAATGAAAAATATACTGATTTATATGTGTGAAACATCATATATCTTTCATAAAATTCAAGCCATGCAATTTTACATTGTAAGCAAATCCTAACTCCAAATATCTTAAATTGACATTTGGTTGCTTCTACTTCATTAGCAAACAGAATAAACTCGCCACAATGTCGGTTTGCAAGCTATCATGGATGAAAATATTCATAAACTCTTTTAGCTTGTTCTGTATTAATGGTCTCATGACCATTAGTGAAGAATTTCTCAAGTTTGACCCGTTGATTCCACCAACATAGTTACCAAATGTAGCCCTTGTTTGAGCCTATTTTAAGTAGAATTCATTTTTAAATAGTGATTGATGGAGAATATGTGGTTAAAAATTAAGGAAATTTTTTTGAATTTGCGTGTAATATTATTATATTGAAAAATGTGTGGTTGAAAATAAGTTTTGAAAAAATAAATTTTTGGAAGAACGTGGCTCAAACAAGGAAGTCATAGCTTTCTTTGCACATTGGAACTACTCGTAAATAGCTTCTACATACGCATTGCCTTGAGTCTAATTTTCTTTAGTTGAGCATGGAAGTACCCCTAACCAATTCCTCTCTCTCTCTCTATATTCTCTCATGTTCTTTTGGGTATTTGGGTCGAGGGCCTCCCCTGCTTCGAACATTTAACAGACTTGAACCTTAAAAACCGTTTTTCACAGTATCCTTTCTTTGGCAACAGTTTACATCCAACAAAAGGCTGAAAGATCTTGAACAAAATTGTAAATACCACGTACCTTTTCTCAGTTTTTATATATTTCAAGCAAAATACTATATGAAAATCCAAAATCTTGGGCATTGACTCGAGCAGTTAAAAAATACACAATATGAAAGTGAAATGCTGTACAACTTATTATTCAGTAATATAGATGTGAGAAGGAGGGAAGCAAGAAAAGAAGAAAGGGAAGAGAAGGGCAAACAGCGCCTAGGCGCTGCATGGGCAGCGCCTAGGCGCCCCGATAGGTATATAAATTGCCTATTTCCCCCCCCCCCCCTTCAAGATAACACATACACAACACAAGACCTAGAGAGAAAAGAGAGAAAACTTTGGAGAGAATTTTTACAAGTTGAAGGTGTTCATCTTGGGTATAAATTCAAAGGTATTTTCTTTCTTGGGGATTAACTTGAGGCTTGTTCAAGTAATCCAAACACATTGAATTTCATATATTTTATTGGAAATCATTTCTTCCTCATTTTCTTGTTCTTAAAGTGTTTTGGAAATTTTCACTTTGCCAACTTAGTTTGATCTTTGGGCATTCATTGGGAGGTGTTTTCCCAACACAATGTCTCCCTATTTTCACATTGCAAGTGTATTTGTTCTTGGGCAATTTTGGGAAGTGTTTTTTCTCAACAATTTGGTATCAGAGCTTCTTCCTAAATCAAGGTGGTTAAGCTTCGATTTTGTGGTGAGTTGCTTGAACTTTGTTGTGCACAAGGTGTTTGTGAAAATTCCCAAGTGAACTTTTGTGATTTATTTTCGGTAAACAAGTGAGTAAATCATGTCTACTAGAGGAATGGTGAAGATTGGGAAGTATGAGATAGAAAAATTCAATGGGAAGAATGATTTTTCATATTGGAGAATGCAAATGAAAAATTTGTTGATTTCTCAAAAGTTGCACAAGGCATTGGCGGGAAAGGAGAAGAAGCACGTTGATATGTCGGACGAGGATTGGGAAGAGCTAGATCTTGAGGCACGAGCGTCTATCATTCTTTGCCTTGAAAGAGATGTTTCTTTCTTGGTTGATAGTGAGGTAACGGCGGCGGAAGTGTGGACAAAGTTGGAGGCAAACTTCATGACGAAGACTCTAACAAATCGGATCTACTTGAAGTCCAAATTGTATACTTGCAAGATGGATGAAGGTACACCAATCCGGGAGTACGTCAACAAGTTTGATAGGATCATATCGGACTTGAAGGACATTGATGTGGATGTAGATGATGAGGATCAAGCACTTCTACTACTTCTTTCATTGCCAAAGTCTTACGAGAACCTAGTACAAACATTGATGCTTGTGGGTGATAAACTTGTGATGGAGGACACTAGAACGTCACTTCTAGCGGATGATCTTCGAAAGATTGCAACTAGTGGCATGTCTACCAGTGGTAACAAGGAGCAAGCTCAAGGATTGTTTGTAAGGGGTAGAAGCAATGTGCGACCAAAGGGCAAGGGAGAAAAATCTAGATCGAGTTCTAGACCTCTTGCGGAAAGGTCTTGTTTCAAATGTGGCGAGCTTGGGCATTTCAAGGCGAATTGTCCAAACAAAAAGGGTTGGAAGAAGAACAATAAGAACAACAACAGTGGGAAGGTGCAAGTCAAGCAAGAGGTAAGCTATGCCTCGGAAGGAGGGGAAAGCGATGAGTGCTACACCATCTCTTGTGATGAAGAGAGCTCCGGTAAATGGATTCTTGACTCCGGATGCTCTTACCATATGTGTCCAAATAGGAAGTGGTTTACTACCTATAGAAGCACAGAGGGTGGAACCGTGTTGATGGGTAATAACCATTCATGTAAAACGGTGGGGCTTGGTTCAATTAGAATCAAGATGCATGATGGAGTGGTTAGAACATTGATGGATGTTAGACATGTTCCTGACTTGCGAAAGAACCGTATCTCTGTTGGTGCCTTAGACTCCGGTGGTTGCAAGATTGTAACATGGAATGGAGTAAAGAAGGTTGTTCGTGGTTCTTTGATTGTGATGAAGGGTATTCGTGAAGGCAATCTCTATGCTCTTCAGGGTACTACAGTTACTGAAGATGTAGCAGTTGGAACAAGTGGAAGTGGTGGAGACCCATGTGAGTGCACTCGGCTATGGCATAGGAGGCTTGGGCATATGTCTGAAAAGGGGCTAGATTTGCTAGTCAAGAAAGGCTTGCTAAAGAACTTGAAGAAGCCCTGCTTGGACTTTTG
Source organism: Olea europaea var. sylvestris (assembly GCF_002742605.1). Classification (NCBI taxonomy): domain Eukaryota; kingdom Viridiplantae; phylum Streptophyta; class Magnoliopsida; order Lamiales; family Oleaceae; genus Olea; species Olea europaea. The sequence continues at coordinate 19,178,240 of NC_036249.1, read as the reverse complement.
TGAGCATTGCGTGTACGGTAAAGCACACCGAGTTCAGTTCCAGCCAAGCAAACATAGAAGCAGAGGCATTCTTGACTATGTGCATACGGATGTATGGGGCCCGGCTTCTGTCACTTCCAAAGGCGGTTCCAGGTATTTTGTTACATTTGTTGATGATTATTCTAGATATGCTTGGATTTATTTTTTTAAGCATAAGAATGAGGTATTCGACACCTTCAAGAAGTGGAAAGCAATGGTTGAAAACAGAACAGGAAAGAAATTGAAGACACTGAGATCTGATAACGGTACTGAGTATACAGATGGTGCTTTCAAGGAGTTCTGTGGTAAAGAAGGCATTGTGAGACACTGGACAGTAAGAAATACACCGCAACAGAATGGGGTCGCGGAAAGACTGAAT
>NC_036249.1:19172659-19177228 GCF_002742605.1 Olea europaea var. sylvestris | reverse complement strand
ATGGAATCACTTCACAAGAACCAAACATGGGAGGTTGTCCCATTGCCCATAGGTAAGAAAGCTATTGGTTGCAAGTGGTTGTATAAAAAGAAGGAGGATCCTACCAAGCTCGGTGGTACAAGATTCAAAGCGAGGTTAGTGGCTAAGGGGTTTGCACAAAGAGAGGGAGTTGACTACAATGAGATCTTTTCTCCTGTGGTCAAGCACACTTCCATTCGGGTGCTATTGAGTATTGTTGCTCATCATGATCTTGAGCTGGAACAACTCGATGTCAAAACCGCCTTCTTGCACGGGGACTTGGATGAGGAAATCTATATGCATCAACCTGAGGGCTACAAGGTTGAGTATAAAGAACGTCGGGTATGTCGCTTGAGAAAATCACTATATGGATTGAAGCAATCTCCTCGGCAGTGGTACAAGCGTTTTGACTCCTTTATGCTAAAGCATGGTTTCTCCAAAAGTGAGTATGACTGTTGTGTTTATATTCGGAAACTTCGGGGAGGTAACTATATCTATCTTCTTCTATATGTGGATGACATGCTTATCGCTTCGAAAAGCAAGGTGGAGATAGATAAGTTGAAATCTCAACTTGGTAAAGAGTTTGAGATGAAGGATATGGGGGCTGCTAGGAAAATACTTGGTATGGAGATCAGAAGAGAGAGGGCGAACCGGCGAATGTTCTTGAGTCAGAAAGGCTACATTGAGCGGGTTATTGCTAGGTTCAGGTTGCAAGGTGCAAAGTCGGTGGTAACTCCATTGGCTCCACATTTTAGGCTCTCTGGTAAACAATCTCCTACTACAGCGGAAGAAAAGGTACTCATGGATCGTGTGCCTTATGCTAGTGCAGTTGGCAGTTTGATGTATGCAATGGTGTGTACACGCCCAGACATTTCACAGGTGGTTAGTGTGGTCAGTAGATTCATGGCGAATCCGGGGAAGGCACACTGGGAAGCTGTGAAGTGGATCCTGAGGTACTTAAAAGGTACCGCGGATACGGGTCTATGTTTTGGTGGAGATGCATGTCATATAAGTGGGTTTGTGGACTCGGATTATGCAGGTGATCTAGATAGACGACGATCTACTACTGGATATGTGTTTTGCATACATGGTGCCCCAGTTAGTTGGCGATCGATGTTACAGGCTACAGTTGCTCTTTCTACCACAGAGGCCGAGTATATGGCCATGGCAGAGGGAGTGAAGGAAGCATTGTGGTTATGGGGTCTTCTAGATGATTTGGGGATTGAGCAGGATTGTGTGGACTTGTGGTGTGATAGCCAGAGTGCGATTCACTTGGCTAAGAATCAGGTTCATCATGCTCGAACCAAGCATATTGACGTCAGGTATCATTTTGTGCGTGATGTTATAGAGGAAGGTGATATTTCACTCTCGAAGGTACACACAAATGAGAACCCAGCTGACATGTTAACCAAAGTGGTGACGGGTAGCAAGTTTCAACATTGCTTGGACTTGCTTCACATTAGTCCATGTTGATATGCCCGAGAGGGCATGGCCCTTCGGGGCGAGGTTGAAATGAGGTGGAGTATATGAAGGTGGAGGTGAACTACGGAGGCTTGATCTCGAGTTATGGGTACGTAGGCAATCATGGTTTGAATGATGCAGCCGAGTTAGTGCTTGTTTCTTCTTCTTGTGTTCGTCCAAAATTTGAGGTCTATCAAATGATGTACGAGGTGGAGAATTGTGAGAAGGAGGGAAGCAAGAAGAGAAGAAAGGGAAGAGAAGGGCAAGCAGCGCCTAGGCGCCCCGATAGGTATATAAATTGCCTATTTCCCCCCCCCCCCCTTCAAGATAACACATACACAACACAAGACCTAGAGAGAAAAGAGAGAAAACTTTGGAGAGAATTTTTACAAGTTGAAGGTGTTCATCTTGGGTATAAATTCAAAGGTATTTTCTTTCTTGGGGATTAACTTGAGGCTTGTTCAAGTAATCCAAACACATTGAATTTCATATATTCTATTGGAAATCATTTCTTCCTCATTTTCTTGTTCTTAAAGTGTTTTGGAAATTTTCACTTTGCCAACTTAGTTTGATCTTTGGGCATTCATTGGGAGGTGTTTTCCCAACAATAGATGCAGGTTTAGCATTTATGAAAATAAGAGCATGGAGTGATTTACCAACTTGAAGCGACTACACAGTTCAAGAATCCCAGATTAAGGAAGATACCTCTGTCTTCTAGGTAGAGCAGTTTCATATGCAAATCATCAACCATTGTCAGGGAAGACTGTGAGAATATGGTTCCCTTAACTCCATTTATTCAGATTTTTGTGGACCATTGTATGAAGATCGACGGCCGGGATTTAATCTTGGGGGAGATGTTTTTGACTTGATGGTATTGATGGTGACACAATAAGGCTCCCCACATTTTTTGGCAAAGGGATGGGTCTTTCCTTTTTTTCCCTTCTTAAGTCGACTCTTTCTCCTTGCTCCATGGTCTCTCGGGTTTTAGCTTGAAGGTGGTGGGTTCTTTGCCGGTTTTTTTCTCTCTCTTGGAAGGTGATTTGCAAGTCATGGAGGGCTATTCCTGAGCCTGTAAAATCAGCCATGAGGAGGAGAAGAAGCTGCTAAAAGGAGGAAGCAGAAGCTGGACGTTTTCGACCAAAGACAGGTTGTCTCTTTCCACCCTTTTTTCATTGTTTTGCCTTAGAATTTCTTTTATTGTTTGATGTTTTGGTTGATTGAACTCCTAGGATCCCCAACAAACTGGTATCAGAGCTAGGAGGAGTGAAATATGTCCAAAAATCGATCAAAATCGGCAAAAAAATCGCTACTCCATTTTCTGACCGAATCTGAAAAATTCAAATTTCGGCCAAACTATTGACTTTCCGGCAAAATGGAACCTGGACCCATAACCAGCAGACTGAGGCGCTCCTTGTGGTGGGGCGCCTGACCGACGGCAGGCGCTCCGACGGTCGCGCGTGGCGGACCTCTGGCGAGCTTTTTTCGGGCAGTTTACTTATTTTGACGTCTTGAACGCACTGATGTCGTTTGTTTTCTGTTTCAGGTTTTACAGAAAAAGTTGGACGATTTTGCCCCTGGCTTGACGTCTACTGTAATTAGGTTTAGAAACTTGGTGGTATATTTACTGTTTTTCAACAGTAGTTCGGTAAGATTATTCTAAACTCTTCGTTAGGTTAGGTTTGGTATCCTTACCAATTTTTGCATGGTTATTGTTTGGTTGCTTATTTGTGAATTCTGTTGATTGAATTATTGTGATTAATTTGTAAGCTGGAAGCATATTTACCTGCTTTATATACCTGTGTTTCGTGAACGGATTATTTCACTGTTGTGCTTCATTTCTAAAAATTGTTTTTTAACTCGGCACTCAGTTATGTATTGATCATCTGGAAAAGAATTTTTCAAAAACCTTTTCTATTGTGTCCACGAGTACAGGCCACTCTTTTATAGAATCTATAATGGGTTCGAGGGTCGAATTATCGCAATTCGATGGAAAGGGGGATTACTCGATATGGAAACAGAAAATGAGGGCCATTTTGGTCCAACAGAGAGTTGCTAAAGCTCTTGATGATCCCGCTACATTTTCTGATGAGTTAAAAGCTAAACTAATTGAAATTGAAGACAGGAATGAAATTGCTTACAGTTATATAATTTTGCATTTATCTGACAACATTGTGAGACAAGTTGATAGTGCTAAAACTGCTAGAGCTTTGTGGATTGCTTTAGATGCCCTGTTCTTAACTAAAACTTTACCTAACAAAATATACCTGTTAGAGAAGTTGTTTAGTTTTAAGATGGACCCGGGGAAGGATGTCGAGGGGAATTTGAGTGACTTTAGCATAATTGTTAAGAGTCTAGCTCATAATGATAAAACATTTGATGATGAGGATTTAGCTGTCCTATTGCTAAACTCTTTGCCCGAATCTTAAAGAGAAATGAAAAATGCCATAAAATATGGTAGAGACACTCTCACTCAAGCTATTGTTTCTGATACTTTAAAATTAAGAGAACTTGAATTAAAAAGAGAGAACAGAATTCATTCTCGTGAAGAGAGTATATTTGTTAGGAGAAGATCTGAAAAGAAAGAATTTAACTTCCATAACAAGAAGGGGAGAGGAAAATCTAAAATGAGATCCAAATCTAAAGATAAAAGCGGTAAGAAATGTTATCACTGTGAAAAGTTAGGACATTTCAAGAAAGACTGCTTTGACTGGAAAAGGAAACAAAAAGACCTGAACAATTCTGATGTTGATAATGCTGCTATTGCTTCTAAATTTAATAGTTTGCATGTCATGAATGTGTCTGAAGAAGAATTTGACAGAAATTGGATTCTTGACACAGGGTGTACTTTCCATATGTGCCCTGATAGGTCTTGGTTTTATAACTATAGGGAGACTGAACCTAGGAAGGTCTACATGGGAGACAATAATTCTCAAAATGTGATTGGAATTGATGACATAGCCATCAAGATGTACAATGGGGCCGTCACGCAGCTTAGAAATGTTAGATATATCCCAAATTTAAAAAGGAACCTCATTTCCTTAGGTTCTCTGGAAGATGAGGGATATACCTTCAAGTCTGGTAACAAAATTT
>NC_036249.1:19124617-19172295 GCF_002742605.1 Olea europaea var. sylvestris | reverse complement strand
AACAAAATGGGGTCGCTGAAAGAATGAACAGGACCATAATGAACAAAGTTAGGTGTATGTTGATTAGCTATGGCCTTGCGAAAGGTTTTTGGGCTGAAGCTACAAGTACTACAGCTTATCTAATTAATAGGTCCCCGTCCAGCAGTACAGGGTTTAAGACACCACAGGAGTTGTGGACGGGAAAGCCTCCAAATCTAGAACACTTGAGGGTGTTTGGATGTGCTGCATATGCATACCAATCTGAAGGGAAACTTGAGCCGAGGGCTGTCAAGTGTGTGATGTTAGGGTATCCTAAGGGTGTGAAGGGCTATAGGTTATGGGTTTTAAGGGTCTAAGGAATTAAGATTATTAACAGCAGGAATGTAGTCTTTAATGAATCTGAGATGCCATGTCTAAAACAGAAAATCGAAGAAACTAACAAATCTGAAACTGAGAAGAGTATTCAGACTGAGGTGAAGCTGACTAGGCTAAATTCACCTACACCTGGGAATGACGAAAATGACCCTATACATCATGAAAATGAAATTGAAATTGAAATTGAAATTGAACCTGAACCTGAAGAGGTGACTGAACTTCAAGATAACATTGAACTAGTTGAAGTTGAACATTTTAATAATCAGCCACCTAATCAAGATTATCGGCTTACTAGGGATCGGGGGAGGAGGCAGATCAGGCCAAATCCTAGATATGAATCCCTAAACTTGACTGATTTTGCCTTGATTTCAGGTGAAGCCATTGAACAGATAGAACCTGCTAGTTATGAAGAAGCTGTTAATGGAAAATGTTCTGAAAATTGGCTAAAAGCTATGCGGGAAGAAATGGAATCTCTAATGGAGAATAAAACTTGGAAGTTAGTTAAAAAACCTAAGGATCATAGGATAGTTCAATGTAAGTGGATTTACAAATTGAAAGAAGGAAATAATCCTAGTGATCCTCCTAAGTATAAGGCTAGATTAGTGGCGAAAGGGTTCACTCAAAAGGAGGGGGTTGATTACAATGAGATATTCTCTCCTGTGATAAAGTACAAAACAATCAGACTGGTTCTTGCATTGGTTGTTCAATACAACTGGGAACTGGAACAACTAGATGTCAAGACTGCTTTCCTACATGGGGAATTGGAAGATGATATTTACATGAGTCAGCCTCAAGGTTTTGAGGTGAAAGGTAAAACAAACTGTGTGTACAAATTAGAAAGATCTCTGTATTGGCTTAAACAAAGTCCTAGACAGTGGTACATAAGGTTCGATACCTATGTACTGAAGATAGGTTTTAAAAGGAGTGAATATGATGCATGCCTGTACTATAATGATAGTAAGGAGGGCTGTGAGGTCTACTTGTTGCTTTATGTAGATGACATGCTTCTAGCAAGTTCAAGTAAGACTGAAATCACTAAGATGAAGAACCTTTTAAAATCAGAATTTGATATGAAAGATTTGGGGAGTGCTAAGAAGATTTTGGGGATGGTTATAAAGAGAGATATGGCTGAAAATAGACTAGTTATTTCCCAAGAAGCCTATCTAAACAAAGTCATAACTAAATTTGGTATGAATGGATCAAAATCTGTGGACGTTCCCTTAGCAGCTCACATGAATATTTCAGTGCACAATCTCCTAAGACTGAGGAGGAATTTAGAGAAATGAGGAACATACCCTATGCTAATGCTATAGGTTCCGTTATGTTCTCTATGATAACAACCAGGCCTGACTTAGCATATGCTATAAGTTTTTTGAGCAGATTTATGTCAAACCCAGGAAAGCCCCATTGGGCAGGTTTGAAATGGTTGTTAAGGTACATTGTTGGTACATTAAATCTGGGTCTAGTGTATGAAAAGAGATCTGAAAAACTTGCTCTAAAGGGGTATGTAGACTCTAATTTTGCTGGTGACAAGGATAGCAGAAAGTCTACCATAGCGTACTTTTTTACACTAGGTGACAATTGTATAACATGGAAGTCACAGCTGCAGCCTTTAGTTACTTTGTCAAGTACTGAGGCAGAGTATGTTGCCATAACTGAGGCGATTAACGAATGTACTTGGTTAAAAGGAATTTTAAAAGAATTGAACTTCATGCATGATACACCTGTTATGTTTACTGATAGTCAAAGTGCTTTATTGCTTTGTAAAAGTCCTGTTTACCATGAAAGAACTAAACATATTGAGGTAAAGTATCATTTTATTCATGAGAAACTGTCCCAAGGTGAAGTTAATCTTGTTAAAATTCACACTGATAGGAATCCCTCTGATATGGGAACAAAAATTCTACCTGTGGGTAAATTTAAATTGTGCTTATCTTTATTACATATTGACACTAGTTAATTTTTTCTTGTAGATAGTGGGCGATGATGATAAACAGTTCTTCCATGTGCAAATTCGCAACCAAGAGAGAGTGTTATGAGAACCAAGGTGAAGAATGTGAAAATATGGTTCCCTTAACTCCATTTATTCAGATTTTTGTGGACCATTGGATGAAGATCGACGGTCGGGATTTAATCTTGGGGGAGATGTTTTTGATTTGATGGTATTGATGGTGACACAATAAGGCTCACCACGTTTTTTGGCAGAGGGATGGGTCTTTCCTTTTCTTCCCTTCTTAAGTCGACTCCTTCTCCTTGCTCCATGGTCTCTCGGGTTTTAGCTTGAAGGTGGTGGGTTCTTTGCCGATTTTTTTCTCTCTCTCTCTTGGAAGGTGATTTGCAAGTCATGGAGGGCTGTTCCTGAGCCTATAAAATCAGCCATGAGGAGGAGAAGAAGCTGCTGAAAGGAGGAAGCAGAAGCTGGACATTTTCGGCCAAAGACAGGTTGCCTCTTTCCACCCTTTTTTCATTGTTTTGCCTTAGAATTTCTTCTATTGTTTGATGTTTTGGTTGATTGAACTCCTAGGATCCCCAGCAAAGACATTAACACGTCTCCAGCCATTGGATTCCTCTACATCTCTCTCTCCAAAACATCAATACATATCATGTCTTTGTTCGCTTCCTACCCCTGCCATGTCTTCGCTTGATAATCTTTCGGCCTGGTCAATCTCTGGAAGATACTAACTGCACACTGTCCTTCCAAAGTTTTTTCTGATGCACTGGCTCCCTTGGTAAAAACAGAGAATATAATTGATGGCTCCTTGCGCATAGCAGCAATGTGAAGCACAGTGTGACCCCGCCTATTCCGAAGATTGACATCAACCAAACCTAGACTAAGAACCTCAGATACTATCTTAGGATCACAATATGCAACAGCATAGTGGAGAGCATAAGCCTCATCTAAGGTTATATCAGACTCAGTTAGAAGAAGCCTGACAAGTTCAACATTTGATTCTAATGCCTTGTGTATTCTCTTCTTGCGTAATGAATCAACAGTTACCTCATTTTTAGCCAGCGAATTAAGGCGGAGCAATCTAATAACTTAGTGATGGCAACGGGGCGGGTTTGAGGCGGGGCGCCCCCACTCCACCCCCGCCCCGTTTGGCCCGAACCTCGCCCCGCGGGCTGGCTGGGGACGGGGCAACTTTTTGCCCCGCTTAATTTTTTTTCTTTTTTATTTTTTTTACATTTTCAAAGTTTCAAATTATGTTATTATTAGATAATAAAATATAAATTCAAAATGGATTTTTTATGGATGAATTGTATAAAAAAAATTATTTTTAATTTCTTTTTTTTCCTTCACGGGGCATCCAACCCCGCCCCCACCAACCCGTTCAGGGCAGGTTTTTTTGCCCCATTCGGGGCGGGGCGGGGCGAGTTTTTTTGTCATCCCTGTCTAATATCCTTTGCAACATTGTAGGGGAGCTCTGTCTCAATAGCAATGGGACTCAAGGTCTGATTGTATCACTCTATTGACACGGTGTGTGAGAAGTTGAGGTAAATGACAATGTAAGGCAACCAACAGTATTGGGATAACATCTTCTACAATAGCCTTGCAAACCAAGTTGAGTAGTCGACGCTGCAAATTATCATTGAGATATTATCCCTTGTTGTGACTGAGAAATTTTTCAGGAAAATATTCAAGGAGAAGATGCACTTACACACTTCATGCTTTAGTTAGAAAATTTAAAGACAAAAAGAGGCTAAGCTTTTAAACCATTATAGATTTCTTTTCATGCTAAGGCAAAACAGCAACAATCCCATCGTTTGCATCATATACACAAGGTTTTCCTCAAACAGTTTCCAGATGTTAAAGTCATAAGCCAAAACGCAGTGCAATTCACACTATTGCATTCATATATAATAAAGCAGCATACAAATACATTTAAAAACATGCTCCTTAATTGTTTAATCTACCAGTAGTAATCTATAACATCATTGTTGTTGATATTATTACTAGCAATGTAAATTTCAACTCCAACCCTTTGACTTGTTCATTGTCCACAGAATGCATTGATTTGAATGTACAATTCAGGTTATTTATATTGTCAATTTGTTGAAAATCCATTCCCATGATAATGCCATATTTGGCTTTCTGGTGGTTTAATCACACACTTAATCAAGTGCTTGCAACATTGCATCATTTAGAAACCAGGGAAGTTTTCACTTCAAAGCAACTATGAATTGCTCATAGCTGAAAAACATTATCTGATTAAGCTACTATTGAAACACGATTAAAATATACATACTATCAAATGAAAGTGCTAAGTGGTAATCAACTAGAAACTGATAGTTTACCTGAAAGTGAGACCAAATTCGAAACTTGAAAAACAGTAGATGCATATATCAATTCCACAGCAAAGTTGATTGCAGGTCTGCAAGCATCGTGGCCGCATATGTTATCAAGCATGTTGACACCTCCGGCGAACATGTCCTTAACTTTCCTATGTACAAGTAGCACAAGAAAATAAGAAAAGCCTCATATCCGACCTGGCCAAAAGGCAATAGGTCTGTCATGAAATATTTGGGCTTGCTTTCCTTCCCTACAGGTCCCTTATCGTTTCCAAAATGATCATAAAAAAATTTACTCCTAGCAGCTAAGATATATCGGTGAACACAAACACTAGTGACTTCAACTACAATATCCGCATCACTGAAATCACTACAGACTCCCATAAAAATTGCTCCAAATTAGTTCTTAGCTTACTTAAGTTGATGATATCAAGATTGGACCCGATCTCAGAGCCTCCAGAGGCATCTTTATTACTATGAGAGGCCATTAGATACATGAGAAGATGATGTAAAACTGATGGACGATGGTTCAGTTGGAATCCCAATTATTTCAACATAAGCATCAAAACTCTGCCTCAGAGGTCCAACATTCATCCATATTTATCATCCTATCAATCAAAATCCAAATCCAAATCTATCAAACTCCAATTATACGAGGATTAAACATGAGGGCATGAACATGATGGAATTGGTTAATAAAACCAAAAATATTAGTTAAGTATTGTTATATTAAAACTCAAGAAATACACCAAGTATTTTCAGATCTCACATAGAGAAAATTAACCAAGAAACTGGACAAAACGATTTCAAGGTTCAATCAATGTTTGGGCTCAGAAATTATCATTGTACCCTTCTGTACAATGGTAAAAACACCAAAACAAACCTAAACCCACAAAAGGAATCCGAATGCAGCTAAAACCCGTAAATTGACTTCACTAACTCCTTTAAGAAAGGATCACTAAGATTTACTGTTTACACAGAGAAAATCGATTTCCAAATCATAGAGATCTTGGAGAAAATTCACAAAGAAGACAAAGGAGTAGAGAAGTAGAGAGAAGGACTCGATTCTAGAGAATTCAAGAGTCACCAGAAAAATATCACTCAATCAACTAAGGCAACCACCAAATGTCCCTTATATTGAAGACAACATCACCATAGATCAGTTAAGGATCCAATGGCTCGGAGTAGCACACGTGGCCTCATGTTGGGCTCGGGTAGTTGGGCCTCTACCTTTGAATTATCGGGCAATGGAAACATAATACCAGCAATGGGCTAAGCCCTTTTCATCACAGCCCAATTGTTTGAATTGGATTTTGGCTTCACAATCCAAACAATCTCCACCTTGATGTCAATGACCATCAGAAAACACTACAGAGACAAAACAGATTCATTTCCTTCTTAAGTTCCATAGATCATTGCACCAAGAAGTTCAATGTATCTACATTACCACAAAGGTTACCCCGTATCAATTTTCAGTATTTTCAAACAAGACCTAAAGTTGTTAAAATGCAGCACCTTGGTTCCCATATCAACAGGATTAAATTCAGTTGGGATCTTTTCAAGTACAATCGATTCTTTATGAATTATGGCTCTTATAAAATGCATTCTAACATCTATATGTTTGGTCCTTTCATGAAATACGGGATTTTTACATAGATGAATTGTACTTTGACTATCTGAGTAAACTACAACAGGTTGTGACAGAACATTAATTTCACATAACAAACCTTTAAGCCATAATGCTTCTTTTATGGCTTCAATAGTAGCCACATATTCTGCTTCAGTGGTTGATAGAGCAACAAGAAACTTTAATTGTGAATTCCAACTCACACAAATGTCACACAAAGTAAACATATAAGATGTGGTTGATTTTCTATTATCCCTATTCCCAGCATAATCTGAATCTAAAAACCCCTTTAATATGACACCTTTACTAGGATTAAAACATAAACCTAAGTTAGATGTTCCTTTTAGATACCTAAGTAACCATTTTAAGGCTGTCCAATGTTCAGGGCCAGGATTGGTCATAAATCTACTTAGGTTACTAATAGCATGAGCTACATCAGGTCTGGTACACACCATAGTGTACATATTAGACCCCACAGCATTAGCATAGGGGACCTTATGCATGTATTTCACATCAGATTCATCAACTGGGCACTGATCTTTACTCAATTTAAAATGACTTGCAAATGGTAAAGTGACAATTTTTGATTCATGCATAGAAAATTTAGATAAAACTTTTTTCACATAGGCAGATTGTGTTAGAAAAAGAACCTATTTGGATCTATTTCTCTTAATTCTTCTAGCATGTCCCAAGTCTTTCATTTCAAGTTCAGAGCATAAAGATCTCCTAATATCATTAATATCACGAAGATGATGTACAATTAACAACATATCATCCACATAAAGAAGCAGGTAAACAATCACAGATTCAGTTTTATCTTTTTTAAAATACAGACAATGATCAAAAGAGCTTCTAGGAAAGCCTACAGATGACACAAAGTTATCAAAGCATTTATATCATTGTCTAGGTGATTGTTTAAGTCCATACAATGATCTTTTTAACAAGCACACATGCTCAGGTTTCTTATTATCAACATATCCAGGTGGTCGACTCATATAGATAATTTCATCAAGTCTCCATGCAAGAAGACAGTTTTTACATCCATTTGTTCAAGTTCAAGATCATAATGAGCAACTAATGCAAGCATAACACGTATGGTAGTATATTTAACTACATGTGAGAAATTTTCATTATAATCAATACCGGGTTTCTGAGTAAACCCTTTTGCCACTAATCTGGCCTTAAATCTAAGGGGCTGATTCATTGTATTTCCTTTCTTAATTGTATAAATCCACTTACAATCAACTATGGATTTATCTTTAGGTTTAGGAACCAAAGTCCAGGTTTCATTTTTCTTAAAGAGTTCATTTCCTCTTCCATAGCCAATTGCCAGTCTTTTGAAAGCCAGTTGCCAGTCTTTTGAAGACTGACAACTCACAGCCTCCTCATATGTTTTTGGTTTTTTAAAGGCCAGATCTTGATAAGATAGTAAAGCTAGAGATAGGTAGTCTCTCATTCTAATGGGTTCCCTTATTTCTCTTCTAACCCTATCCCTGGCTAACTGATAACCTTTTAATGAATTTTCTTCTTCGCCAACTTCTTGAACATCACCTTCACCTTCTATATTTTCATCAGAAACTTCCCCAGTCTCTTCCTGAACATTATCAGTATATTCAGGAGGTGACAAAGGCTCTACCTGCAACCTAGTCATCTCTTCTTCCTCACTTCTAGGAACACTAACTTGATGTTTATCAGTCATGCAGAGCATATCACTCTCATTAAAGGTCACATTCCTACTTGTGATCATTCAAAACCCCTTCACACTCTTATCCCACAACCTATACCCTTTAACTCCTTCAGGGTATCCCATAAAAACACATTTTTGGGATCTAGGTTCAAGTTTACCACTACTTTGTTGGGAAAAGGCTGCACAACCAAAGGTCTTCACGTGACTATAATATGGTATTTTTCCAGACCACACCTCGTCGGGAGTTCTACCATCTACGGAACTACTTGGGGTTCTATTTATGATATAAACTGCTATCATAGCAGTTTCACCCCACAACACTTTAGGAACTCCAGAATTGATCATCATGCATCTTACTTTGTCTAGAATAGTCTTATTCATTCTCTCAACAACTCCATTTTGTTGAGGGGTATAGGGAACTGTTTTATGCCTAAGGATCCCACTATCCTTACGTAATTGATCAAAAATAACATTATAAAATTCTAGACCGTTATCAGTTCTTAGTACCTTGATTTTTTTTCCCTATTTGATTTTCAATCAAGGTTTTCTAAACTTCAAAATTTTTTAAAAGTATCTGATTTTTGTTTTAACAGAAAAATCCAAACCTTTCTTGAAAAATCATCAATCAAAGATAAGAAAATATTTGTTTCATCCTTGAGTAATAGTAGATGAGGGCCCTCACAAATCAACATGTACATACTCCAGGACAGAAGTAGTCTCATGTTTTCCAGTATTAAAGTGAAGTCTATGTTGCTTACTAAATATATAGTAATCACAAAAATGAATTTTTGAAACATTATCTTTTCCAAATGCACCCATTTTATTCAAAATATGCAGACATTTTTCACTCACATGTGCCAGCCTGTTGTGCCATTTTAAGGTGGCATCAACTCTAGCAGTTAAGGACTCAGCAGTATGACTTGAAACTATTTAAGCTCTAATGACATATATACCGTTTCTTCTGGCACCCTTAAATATTACAAGAGAGCCTTTGAAAACTTTAACAAACCATTTCCAAGTCTAGCTTGGAGACCAATGTCATCTAGATCACCCATAGAAATTAAATTTCTATTTAAATCAAGGACGTACCTTACTCTTTTTAGGGTAAAGATATATCCATTTCCAAATTTCAAAGTCACACTGCCAATTCCTAAGACTTTACAGGCTGCATTATTACCCATTACTACCTTACCTCCATTCATTTCTTTAAAATTTTCTAAATAGGACCTTTTAGAAGTCATATGGAAAGTGCAACCATGGTCAAGAATCCATTCTTGATTCTGGTCAGTATTTTTAGAAAAAATTACAGTATGCTGATTAGTAACAGGTTCAGTAACAACATAGACATCCACAGTTTTATCATCTAGGGATTTGACAACATTTTCCTCATCTATTTTCTTATCCCTCTGTTTATTCTTTTTCTTAAAGCAATCCTTAATAAAGTGACCAGATTTCCCACATCCATAACATTTCCTATTCCCAGTCCTAGACTTTGACCTAGGTCTTCCTCTCCCTTTCTTCTTGTTATTATTATTTCCTTGATAACTCTAATTATCCTAACTATGGTTTTGCCTATTAAGTGACCTCCCTCTAACAAATAAACTCTCAGAATCCCTTCCATGCTTCTCAGTTTTAAGTTCTAGATCCTTGCTCCTTAAAGAGTTAATAACAACTTCAGGAGTCAATGAATCTCTGCCTTATTTAATGGCACTTTTGACATTGTTATATATTTCAGGTAATGAATTTAGAAAAATCACAGCCTTGTATTCATCAGACACTTTGTCTCCCACATTGGTAATATCTTGAACCAATTTATCAAAGATGTCAAAGTTATCTTCTAAGTCTTTAGTCATGTCAATCTTAAAACTAAAGAATCTCTCTAAGAGAAATAGTTTATTTGATAGGGACTTAACTAAATAAAATTCTTCTAGTTTTTTCCACAAATATCTAGCACTATCATGTTTCCCAACTTTTCTCAAAACTTGATCAGATAGATGCAATATAATAGAGATATAGGCAAGTTCATCACATTCAGTTTTCTGTGCTTCAGTCATAGTATCAAGAAAATCACCAGTTATAGCTTTTGCAACTTTTTGTTGAACAAGAACTCCTTTCATTTTTTGTTGCCAAATGGAGAAATCCCCTTTTCCATTACAAACTCCAAGTTCAAACTTAGTTGTCGTCATTTGGAATTTTTAACCAACACAAGAAAATTTATTTGAAGTTCAATGTTCAACAGAAAAGAGGTGATGCAGAATAAAATGTGATAATACACAGGATCACAGAAGTTATTATGTACCAAGAAGCTTCAAGAATCAAGAAAATATTAACACACACAATATTCAAAGTAACAAGAAATGGCAATGTACACAATGCAACAAACTTCAAGTTCCAAATGTCCAAATTCACCAAGATTCTTTACGGATCAGGTCCTCAGGTCAAAGCACAATTTGGGGCATCAGAATCGGAAGCAGGAAAAGGATAATATGAATATATCAGATAGAATCGATAAACGAATGCACTTAACAAAAAATTTAACTACATACATATATTAGTATATACAAAAAGATTGACTTAGTAATTCAACAATTTACTGTATTCACAATATGTAAAACATATACGGCTGGGAAGTACATATTAAATTTTAATAAGGGAAAAATAGTCGCAAACCAGAGGAATGATCCTTCAATACTGATCACTCGAACTAGTGACCAAGAAACATCAAGAACATTATGGGTCACTCAAGAATAATCGCGAACCATCAGTTCGCGAAAATGGACCTGCAAGGGAAAAAACGTGAACTCCACAAGAAATCAATTGTTAGTACAGATTAAGTACTGAAGGGTTTTTCAGAAAAAAAGGATAAGATGAACGAAACAGATCTTTTCAGATTGTGAAATGAATTTTTCACAACCAGATCATCGTTGAAGGAAGCCTTGAAGGCTCTGATACCACTGTAATATTAAAACTCAAGAAATACACCAAGTATTTTCAGATCTCACATAGAGAAAATTAACCAAGAAACTGGACAAAACGACTTCAAGGTTCAATCAATGTTTGGGCTCAGAAATTATCATTGTACCCTTCTGTACAATGGTGAAAACACCAAAACAAACCTAAACCCACAAAAGGAATCCGAACGCAGCTACTTCGACGAGCCAAAATGGAAAACCCTAAACTAACTTCACTAACTCCTTCTGTACAATGGTGAAAACACCAAGGATCACTAAGATTTACTGTTTACACAGAGAAAATTGATTTCCAAATCATAGAGATCTTGGAGAAAATTCGCGAAGAAGACGAAGGAGTAGAGAAGCAGAGAGGACTCGATTTTAGAGAGTTCAAGAGTCACAATAAAAATATCACTCAGTCAACTAGGGCAACCACCAAAGGTCCATTATATTGAAGACAACATCACCGTAGATCAGTTAAGGATCTAATGGCTCGGAGTAGCACAAATGGCCTCATGTTGGGCTCGGGTAGTTGGGCCTCTACCTTTGAATTATCGGGCAATGGAAATATAATTCCAGCAATGGGCTAAGCCCTTTTCATCACAGCCCAATTGTTTAAATTGGATTTTGGCATCACAATCCAAACAAGTATAACTTAAAAAATGACTCGGTGTCAACTGTGATCAAATATTCTGACCTCATCCGATGGTCAGATTATAAACGTAAATAGACCAACTTATTCTACTCATTGTGCAAATCGTCATAGTATATTTGAAAGCAAAAACCAATTTCGGATGAATGACAAAATATGATCCAAAAGTTGGAATGAAAGACATAAAAGACCGTCGCTCTTCTAGCGCTAGCTTGTCGCTTGAGTGACGGGTTCTGCTCTAGCGAGGCTTAGAAGAAAAGCTAGTGATATCAAGTACCATGACCATTGGCAAAAGTTGTTGAGTTTTGTGCCGTGTTTCTTCACTCACAACTTTTCCCCCTCTATAAATAGGACACATGGGACGTCATTTTCTTCACACCAATGATAGACAATCATAAGCATAACATTATCTCTTCTCTCAATCAAATTTTGCATAAACTTTACATAAAATTTTGGTTTTCTTTCATTTGCATCGAGGAGTACGTATGCTGTATTTCTGGTTCGTTGTTCTTGTGTATTGATGTGCTACTCACACAAGAAGAAGTCGTTGTATCTTGAAAGTTGATTGCCATAAAATTGTAAACTACGTTGCGAGGCAAAATCGACTAAAGGACAAAGTGTTAAACACTTTGCATCCGTTTGGCGTAACTTTGCATGATAATATGGTATTCTCTGCACTAATTTGGTAGAACATTTGATTCATTTCCTACCATTACTCTGCCGAAATTTTCATAGAAGATTGATCAAGACTTTCTAGGCGGTTGGTTATCATTCCGTCTGCTCATTTTTCCAACAAAACATATTGATACTGTTCATTAAAGATGGCTAAATTTATGTAGGCATAGAGAAATTAAACCAACACAAATTACACCCTCTAAAATGAAAATCCCAACACAAAATTTTGATCTACCCATGAAATATTCCAGACAACCATCTCAATAGGCAAAAGAAAGATAGAACAAAAACAAAAACCACAAAAGATATTCTATAATTTTTAAAAAAAAACAAGAATAAAATACTCTCTATTTTTAAAAAACACATTCTATTATTTAGAGACAAAAAATTTTGAAATACTTCAACAGCATTTTATATTTAGTCCCCGTTTGTTTTCCATTAATTTCCAAAATGCATTTTTCCCATCACATCGATGTGGGAACTATGCCATATTTTATTTTCCCATTCAAATTCAATTTATGCAAAATGGCAACTTTGCCCTTTTTTGTCATTATTATGAAGTTCTCTTCGGTTGGCGAGAGGGACAGTTGGAGGAAAACTGAAAATGTAAGAACTATTCACCGTCACATGATGTGTCAGACAAGTGATGTCCAAGTGTCCAACAGTTTAAAAATGTATTAATGGTAAAAAAGAATGGCTACTAAACAGAATTTTAATTTTACTATTCTAAAAAAATTATTATTATTTTTCTCTATCTTTTATTTTAACTAACTTTTCCCTAATTATTATACTATTTTCTATATTGAAAAATGAAATACTATAAATACATTTAATTGTAGAGAGTGTATTTGACCCTTAATTTATAGAGTACCTTGGTGTATGATTTTAAAGATTGGCTCTTTAAAAAAGAAAGCATTTCATATTTAAAGAATACGTCGAAAATGCTCTATAAGAATAACATTAATCAGATAAAATAATCTTATTTTAGTTTTTCTTAATAAAAATGAAAGAAAATTATACGCAAAGTAATTTTGAAAATGAAGAAGAGAAGTGCTGTGCTCAAGTCGCTGGCATGACTTTACGAATGACCATGGCTTACAAACTTGCACGATACTAGTTCGACAGACGGACAAAGACAGTCATGTAGAAATACAAAGAGAACAGTCATATTACAAACTCTAAGATTAAAAAGCAAAAGACACACCCACTAATGAAAATATATCACACAACATAGCAAAGAAGGAAGACAGACAGACAGACACGATAATAAATATGTTGGCCTCCCTCATGTACACACAACTTGAGGGAAACCTCATTAGATTCCCGCACAAACTCGTTTCTCGTTTACTAGAGATGGGAAACGAGGTTGGACGATTTGGTTCAATCTCCTTCACCTGGAGATTACACGGCAATTCAGACAAAGAACATTATGTTCTGCAGCTCTGGGTGCAGAGTGTAGAAACTCTGGTCAAAAGAAGCAGCAGCAGCAGAAGAGGAAGATGATGATGATGATGATTCGCGAGACTGGAACTCCATTGCAACCTGCTGGAACAGACGTCCCCTATAAGCAACAAGATCGGCATAATAAACCGGCGGCACAAGTGAAACTGGCTTTGTGCAACGTGCAAAAGTGAAGCACATGTGGTGAATGAGTTTCTGCAGGCTATCAGAAGTGAAGTAATTCTCGTCCCAGAGAACATAGTAGTGAGTAGGTTTGCTGGTCCCAATGCCTCCATAGTGGCTGCACAGGTAGAAATCAAACTCGAACGGGTGAACAATTGTTGTATCCACTACAGTTCCTGGAGGAACATTGCCATCGCGAGCATTTTGAAGAAAGAGCCGAGTCTGGTGCCGTTTTATGGCAACGACTAGTGTGATTGTAGGTTCGTAATCACCATTGTAAATTGCCCTCCTCAGATCAATCAACTCCTCATTGAGGACCATGTCAAACTGACCCTCACTAACCCCATCACGAAAAACCACGATTTTGCTCGGCCTGACTCCGTTGATCCGAGCATAAGTATTCACCAGATCTGAACACATCGTCCCAAAATTTAGAATCTTCTCTTTGCCATTACCCTGTGGACAGACTCTCGCAGCATACCTATTTGCAGCAGGCCAATTAACCGTGCCAACAACTGCAGCTATAGATGGACAAGATGGGTCCTTCGACCCCGGGTGATTCACATCTGCCCCGATGAACATAACATGCTCTTCACCCTCAAAATGAGGAAGCCTTCCACTTAGCTCCATATTGCTTCCTCCAAGTTTTGCATTTATCTTTATACAAAGATTTGTAAAGTATTGGTCTTGCCCTTTGTTTGGAATCGTAATCTTGGACAAACAACACTGAGTTATAACTCCAATTTTTGTTTCAGACACAAATTTAAGATACCTGTAGCCAGGATCTTCTTCCTTTGTCATCACGCAGACAATCAACTGCAGCTTGCCACTTTTTATCCTCATAGCCTCCTTAACAACATGCCTAAGAAGTCCCTCGATCCTACTAATAGATGAAAATTCTCTCAAATTAGCGGATTGATACCAAAGAGGCCCATCCATAAACATTCCAAGATTTCTGCAACGGCGCCTCAAATTGTTGATGAATGGATCTACATGTCGCTGAAATTCATCACCATAGGTGAAGTCGATCAAAGCCCAACGTTCAATTGATTTTCCCTCCACCAAAGATTTTCCAACAAGGTTCCACTGGCATTTATCCTTGTCCACTTTAATCACACTGGGAGAACCGAGCTTCAGATCAGGAGCACCAATGACACGACCAGCAACCCTCGTCATGTTCTTGTCAACTCCAATTTCAAAATTTTTCATGACATCCCTACAACAGATAATTTGAATATATAAATAACACCATAACATCGTCACAAACAACGATTAACATAGAAAAAGTACATTCAACTGAATCACAAGTTGCCAAACACGTCATTTATTCTTCTACACAAATATTTTCACTTCTACATTTGTAATAATTGGTTCTTTTTACAAAGAAACAGGGTAAATTAAGGAATTTCAACTCATTTTCAACTAATCTGCATGCAAGGAGGTTCAAAGTTCTGTACAGTAACATGTCTCCAGCTGAACAGAGCAGTTTGACAAGTTCAGTTTTCAAATAACAAAGACTAGCACAACTTTGTCAAATAATAGATAGCACCAATACACGTAGTGCAGCACCTACATGCAGAACAACCAGAAACGAGGAATACTTATGTCCTTTGGTTCCTTAGATTTAAATGCGAGAGTGCATCATAGTCAAATAAAGCACATAGATATTCAATGACTAGAACTAACAATGAACCCATCACTAGAATTTTGGACGGACAAAAATAAAATGCTTAAGGTCCAGGAATCCTCGTATATCCTTTGCAATTCTTATTCATGAGAAGTAAATTTTCCCCACATTATCAATTGAAAGGTACCATAGAAGATAACAATTGGGGAAACAAGAAGCAAACACAAAAATGCAAATAAAGAAATGAAGGTGATTGTACTCACCCGCAAGGTCCATCATTAGCATTCACCATATTGTAGATTGTATCTTTTCTTTCATGTGATGGAGCAAGAGATAATTTCCTCAAGAACACAGCTGCATCTTTGTCCAAACTTTTCAACTGGTCGTTGGGGTATCTCTGCCCCTCAACTAAGACGCAGAATTCCATGGGCACATAATTGGGCCGGTTATTTTTTGAAAAATCCAAGCAAGGAATGTCCTTGTAGACAATATCCTTTCCCCACTTATCCATAAAATAACGGACAAGGTTGATTTCTGTGGGAGGATTTATGCCATCAGGGTCATCCAATGTAAAGGAAATACCACGGGCATTCCTCGTAGTCAGCCCTGAAACAGTATATTTCTGTTTTGTGACTCTATGAGTAACTTTTACTTTCAGTCCTTTCAGTGCACTGATCACTTGTTGCCTCAACTTTGTGACATCATTTACTCCATTGAACCCTTGAACATGCTCTTTCAAAAACTCTAGTACTGGTAATGGCTTACGAAATGCCAATATCGAGTAGTCTAAGCACAACGAAAGACCTTGGCATGTAGGCCTCAAGCTCTGTTGGAAACCCCTATATGCTGCAAGTCCATGACGGAGATCATCCCGCTCTCTGTAATAAGGGGAGTAAAAGCTTCGACCAACAGAGATTCTATTCTTCGAAGGATTATCCTTCATTACCAAATCCATCCCCTGTAATATATCACGAGGAATATAGGACAGATTCCCCATTAAGTAATCTTTCAGCTTAGAGAGCTCCAATTGATTTACAAATTTGATTGTAAATAAGTAAGATCGAATGTTAGAATCTTCCCCATCAGACAACTCCACCTTAAATGCTCCAGTGGGAAGAGTTACTGCGCTGAAAATGTTCTTTTCACCATCATAAACAGTCTTCAACAAGGGAAACCGACTATCACCAGAAGAAAATAGCTTGTCCCTAATTAGACGCAAATCAGATTTAGATACTGATTTTTTCACAAAACGATCCCCAGGGGATGCCACAGGCTTAACATCCACATCATAGTGAATTATGGTTGCATTTGGGTTAAAATTGACAGGGAAATGGTTAACATGAAGCGGGATGGTCCTGATGGCAAGTGACCCTCCACGATCAGGCCTTTCTATAGGCATGGTTCTGTTCTCAGTACTCTCAGACGGAGATGATATAGGCTGCCTCTCTGAAATCTTCAAGGATTGGATATCAACTACACAAGACAACATACAACAATTTTATAAAAAGGTTAAGAGTTCCAAACTTGTTATATGGCATGCAGAAACGACATCTACTATAGTTAAAAGCTAATATCATTAACTGATTAAAGAGTGCTCATCTCCATGGCAAGAATAAGCATTACACCATTCAAAATTGAACTAGATTATTTAGTTTTCCTATTCTATTCATAGCAGCAAAGATTTTCATAAAACCCCCATTTGTTAGTTTTTTCTTAAATTTTTCTCTCAACCATGAAAAAGTTCATTTTTGCCCAAAAAACTCAAATCACCAAATAAAGTCGAAACACGATCCATCTTCAATTGACATATAGGCAACAATGTGTTGCAAAATTGAAGTCTCCTAATAGCCAATCTCAGGAAGACAAATCAGCAAAGATTAAAAAATTTAAAATATGAAACTATATACACGAGATCTAAAGACACGGCTTTGGATCATTAAGGGATCGTACCGGCAGATGATTGAGAGGGGCGCTGAGGCTGAAGCTGAGTTTGAGGCTTAGAAGTTGATGAAGCAGAGGTAGATGGACCCCAGTGTCTTCCAGTCCACGTTCTTCCCGGAGGATTAGGCCCCACACCGACCTGCATTGGCTGCTGTGCCGGCCTTTGAACTCCGATACCACTTCCCTGGCCCTGATCTGGTTGTTCTGGCCTGTTGCCCCACGCCCGCGGAGCCGGCGGTGGGTTGACTTGAGACCCACCAGCACCACCTTGATACGCCTGAACCGGCGGCCTGTTGACCCAATGCTGCTGAACCGGAGTCTGATATTGAGTACCCTGCGGGGCCCTGCCCCTCCCTCTTCCACCACCGTGACCACCTCTGCCGCCGGCACGTCCACAGGAAGCACCACCACCACGCCGGCCAAAGTTATTTCTGCCACCACCGTCCATTCTCTCAATGTAACTGTAAATCTCTCTACTCTCTTTAACTCTTAACAAGCAAATGATCTGTGAAGGTCAAGTTGAGGGACTAAGGTCCTTTTTATACACGGCTAGAGCTCGGGACGAAAAGACCCATAAGGGCTTAGCTTAGCTATTGAGATTCAAAAACAAGTCGAGTCAGAAACGAAGTGTTAGGGTAGAAAGGTAATAAGAGTGAGCACGTACGAGGAAGATTAGAGAATGATCAAGAAAATGGAGAAGAAAGGCGGAGGAAGATACGGAGCAGGTGACCCACGTCACCCAAACGGATAAATTGCATCGGTGATTATTCGACTTTCTATATAATTTTAATTAGGTAATAAAATATATCAAATGTTACATAGTTCACCCTTTCATGCAAATGAAATTAGTCGTTCACTTTTAATTTTTTTACTTTGTTATCTTTGTTCACAAGGTATCTATGCCTATAATGAAATTTGTAGACAATTTATTCTTACTAATGAAGTTGCAATGAAATAAAATTAGTCTAAATATTACGTTCTAAAATTTTTTGACTCGATTCGTGTCTACGTGTTATATTATAAGAAACAATCTTTATCCATAATAGCACGTTGATGTTACAGTTTATTGAATGTCCAATTGTAATTAAGTACATTAAAACTGTAAAATGAATTTTAAGCTCCTGTTTGGTTTCCATTATTGAATGCAAGAATGATTTCTTTGACCATTTTTTTCCAACAGGTAAATCTCATTATGAGATAGAAAGTGATAAAAAGGGCTCTCACCTTTGCAACGGTCCTAAAATCCATCAAAATGAGGTAAAAAAATCGGAAATAAACATGGGCTAGATTTTTTTTTCATCTTCCACCAATGATCATCGAGTGAATAACGAAATAAGTCGATGGAGGGGGTTCTATGAAGCCGTGTAGGACTATGAATAGGAATTGGTTTTTATGCATTATAATTCCAAGTTCCATTAGATATATTAAATTGGCAGTTAAATTGAAGTGAAGTGACCCAATTAGAATTATGATGAAAGTTGCATGACCCGTACTAAAATTTACTCTCCACTTAAACTTAGTGGGTCCCAAAGTTCCTCAGTTTGTTTCAAACGGTTATTTCCGTTTGAAAAAACAAAAAATATTTCAATCAACCAAAATTAGATTAATTCCAAAACTTAAAAAAGAATAATAAGATTAATTCCTTGTTAGGTTACCATACGATGATACAAATTTTTGGAATCTAAAACTATCCATTCAGAGAATAATAAATAAAATTCGTATGCTATGAAAATTATTCAACATTAACGTTGTGGAATTTCAAATAGCAGTCGATATACGACGTCTTAATGATTCGATTTTAAGAATTATTTCTATTCGAACTAATGTTTGTTTCGGAATTTAATATTTAAGTCTCATAAAACAAAATTATTTAATAATACCTATAACCTATTAATTTATATTTTGTCTTAATATTAATATAGTCATTATCAGTGAAAGCAACATCTAACTGAATCATTATAAAAATGAAGAAAAGTTTAACAAGTCGACAAACTTTTGGAATTCTGACTACGGGGAAGTGGGAATAGATAACTTCTTTTCCAGGGATGGCACGAGAGCATATGAGCCCCAACTTTTGGGCAAAAAATTTTTTAAGCAATTTTTTTTTAACCATCAATAACGGGGCGTCCTCAATTAAGATTATGATGAATTTTAAAAAAACTTCAAAATTTAAGAGTCGTCTATTGAGATTTTAATGAAAACCATTAAAATTTGTGTCCCCAATTTAAGATTTAAGTAAAATTCAATAAAATCCTTTAATATTTAGATATTTTCAATAATCAGTGAATTTATAAAGATTTTGGAGGGTTTTCCTAATTGAGATTGTGATAGATTTTAAATCTTTGACGTCTTCAATTAAGATTTTAATGAAATCTTTTAAAATTTAGGTATATTCAATAATTAGTGGATTTATAAAAATTTCATTAATAGAATAATTTTAAAAGATTTGAATAAATTTCAAGCTTAAAAATATATATAAACAAATCTTTCAAAACCCCCGCATCTGATGAGATTCTTATGGAATTTGTAAGAATCTATTCAAATCCACAAAATTTATTAGAATTTATAATCCTTTAAAATTCATTTAAATCTTAGTTGAAAACACCCGTTCATTAATAGATGGATTTTAAAAATTTTGGATGGATTTCAAGCTAAAAAATACATACAATCAAATCTTTTGAAAATTCATCATATTTGATAAGATTCTTATGGAATTTGTAGAAATTTATTAAAATTCAATAGGATTTATAATATTTTAAAATCCATCAAAATCTTATTTGATGACACTCTTGTAAATTTTCTCTGTTTTTGTTTCAATTTTTGAAGTCATTATGAGATGTCAAATGAAATCGAAATTTAGCATTCTTAATATCATTTCAAAATGCTCACGACTTAGTTTTTTACGTCATTAATGACGTATGAAACATACTCCAACCGTAGCAGATGTTATGGCTTGTTAAAGTGGACCATTCTAAACTAGAATTTCGATAACATGCTAATTTTAAAAATTCTTTAACAATCATACATTAGCCGCATTCACAAATCGTCTATATCATCTCGAAACTCGTATCGAGAATTATATCATAGACATATTGGATGTAAATTTACATGGGGTATTTTTTTATGTAAATTTTCGAATGTAGAATTCCTCACAACTTTTTTGCAAGTTTAATTGTGGCTCTCTTATTCAAAATGTCTGCATCCACCACTACTTTTTTGAGTCTTCTCTTAAAATAAATTTGAACACGCAAAATGTTTACTATTATTATTACTGAAAATTAAATATTAATTTTAAATAAACATTTATAATTATTACTCATTATTATATATATGACTTTTTGGATCCATTGCTGCTATGTATAGAACGGATACTTGCAAGGAATCAATAAGGGTGTGTTTGATTACATTTATTTTCCATGGAAAATATCAATTTTCCATCCAAATTCCTACTTGGAGTGTTTGATTGCTATTTTTTTTCCATGGAAAACATTTTCCAACTTTTGAAAATATGCCTAATTTTCCTTGTTTTTAAGAAAAATATTTTCCTTGGGTAGATGTGGTTTTTATTTTCCACAAAAAATGGAAAATATTTTCTTTTCTAGGTGATATTTTCCATGTCAATCAAAATTTTCTTTTTTAGGTGATATTTTCCATGTCAATCAAACACACTCTAAATGTACATTTTCTAGCAGGTCCTTTCTCCACTTATTACATGCACTACAAAATATCATTAGTATATTGTACTCAAAGTTAGGTTAGAAGAAAATGAGTTTCTTGTTACACACATCTTATTATTGGATACTATTTCAATGGCGCCCTTGACTCTCAAAACACACGAATATGTTCAAAATATAAGTGATCTATTACACAAATTTGGGAACTTAATTGAAAGAACCGAATAAGATCACATGGAACATGAAGTTCGAGGTTTGGTTCCATTTTTATAATACTCACTCGTAATACCTTGTTCAATTCGATTCTCTTAAGAATCGGGCAGCCCCCACACCTACTTTTATTTGATTATTTTCAACTAATGATTTTTTTAGGAAAAAAAAAACTATTATTGTTCAATTCGATTCTCTTAAGAATCGGGCAGCCCCCACACCTACTTTTATTTGATTATTTTCAACTAATGATTTTTTTAGGAAAAAAAACTATTATTTATTTTTTATAAATTCAATAACCTGTGTATAAATTCCACAATCAATCAGCTTTTTCCTAGAATGGCAAGCTTTACTTCTCTCTCAAAGTTTAATTTCAAATTAACCGTTTTATGGAGGCAGTGACTTGAACAATTGTTAGTTCATGGTTGGAAGGTTTCATAAATTTGTGATGATTTTTTGTCCTGCTAGAACTCAAGAAGGAGAAAATCATAAAGATATTTGATGATTAAATTGTTGGAATATGGAAGCAGAATTTCTCAGAAACTGAAAAAATTTATTTAATTCAATAAGTAAGATTATCTATGTTACATCAAGAATAAAGGATTTGATTTTTTTTTACCTAAATTCGATAGTCAACTTTTGAACTAATTTCGAATCACGAACTTCTAGTTTTTTGGATCACGACCTTTCAGCATTTTAATTCCAAAAAGTTAATGTTTCAAACCTTCAAGTCTTCTATGACATTCTCCAAAGTCAAGACTATATCGGTAGGTGAGCAATTTTTTTAATTAAATCAAGAAACTAATTATTAGATTGGACAATTGAATAAAGCAAGAAAATAAAATTTTCTCTTTTCTCTCTTCAAATTTGAATAATATGGAATTATGTATTTATGATTATTGTACTAAGATGCCTAGATTCCATCTAATCTCTAGTTATGAAAATAGAATAGTTCTAATCCTTGTACAGTAATATTTCCACATTCAAATATGTGTTTTAATTAAAATTCAAGTAGAAATTTTAATTAAATCCAACTTCAATTAATTTATATTTAACTACATATGTAGTTCTAGAACTTCAAGAACCTAAGAACCATTATTAAAGCCTTTCAATAATCATGGTTTGGATTACTTGTGAATTTACTAATTTTATTCACAATAAATTTTATGCCTGGTCAAGTGCAGTTCATAATGTACATTAAACTGCCCATAACCTGTTAACACTTTAGTTTGTGACATACATTCGCCTGTATTCTTAACTAAGTGTAAACTTGTGTCAATAGGGATTTCCACAAGACATTCCTCAAGTGCATTATGCTTTTTAATTATAATGTAGAGAGATTGACAAAATATAATTTCTTTCGATGTTCAAGAAATCTTAATTCCTAATATCACATCAGCCACACTCAAGTCTTTCATCTCAAAATGTTTCATTAACGTTTTCTTGGTGTTTATCCTTATTTTGTTACTAGTGGCCAATTGACATGTCGTTTATATACAAACATACAATCACATAGGCTTTTAGTGTATGTTTGATGTATATAAACTTGTCACATTTATTTATCTTAAATCCATTTGACAACATTAATTTGTCAAACTTTTTGTGTCATGATTTAGGAGCTTGTTTTAATACATACAAATCTTTTGCTTGCGATTAGGAGAGACGAAACCTTTGGATTATTCCATGTATATCTTATCTTCTAACTTATCATTAAGAAATGTCATTTTTATATCCATTTGATGAATATTAAGGTTATGTAATGCAACAATAGCAATTAAAAACCTTATCAAAGTGATTTCAGTTACGAGTGAGTAGGTATCAAAAAAGTCAAGTCCTTCATTTTGTTTATATCCCTGAGCAACCAATCTAACGTTATATTTGTCAATAGATCCATCCGAATTTAATTTTTTTTAAAAATCCATTTATACCCTAAAGGTTTGTTTCCATGAGATACATCAACTAACTCTCAAGTATAGTTTTGCATTATAGAATTTATCTCATTATCGATAGCTACTTTCTAATGCGACGCTTCTGATATAGACATTGCTTTATCCCAAGTATCCTAATACTTAACCCATCCAAAATGAAAATATTTTATTGTCTACAATGTAAAAGCAAATTAATTGTGCAGAAAAAGATGATGGCTTAGGCTTATCTTTCCAGCCAGTTGAATTCTACATGTTTAAGCTTAACATCGTGCTTGAATGTCTACAATGAACTTGAATATCACCTAAAATGCAATTAAAAAAAAAACCATTTAAATGCAATAATTCAAAACACGTCCCTAAAATACTAATGCAATCCCCAAAGCTATATGTCATGCAATAGTTAATCAAAATAAGTGAAAAAATAATTTTAAAAAAATGGGTTGCCTCCCATTAAGCATTTAATTTAAAGTCTTTAGCTAGACTTCGTGGAGGATTTAATCATGGTGGTTCAAAGTGGGCTGCACTAGCAAAATAATAAACATTATGTTTAGCATTGCCAACTCTCTTCTTGCTTTTTTGAACTTGAGAAGCTCATTCTTCATACTCAAGATTTCCAATTATTTCACCTATTCTCTTCCTATGTGAGCACTTTTTTATAATTCTTTTCTTCTTCCTCTTTAACTTTTTGGCTTTTCTCATTATGGAATGACTATTTGATAGTAATATAAATCTGTAATTTTTCTTGCTCATCATCAATCCTCAAGGTTAGCTCGTCTGCTTCCAAGTCCATAGCAACCCAACCTGTGTCGAAGATAAAGAAGTCCACTAGAAATATGAACTTGCCTACCTTAATAGCACGTTCTCAACCACTCATGGGGGATTGTTTGATTGATCAATCTTGTGTCATTTTGCTTTTCTAAATCTAATTTCTTGTAGACAGAAAGATGCATTAGATTTATACTTGCTCCCGGATCATATAAAACATTAAATATATAACTATTTCGTATTGAACAAGTTATTTTGAGACTCCTTGGATCCTTTAGTTTAGGAGGTAGTTTGTGTTGCAAGATATCATTGTAATCCGCATTTAATGTGATGTTCTTAAATTCATTAAGCTTTCATTTCTTCAATAACACCTCATTTAGAAACTTTGCATGGATTGGCATTTGAGATGTGGCCTCAGGTAATGGGATATTGGCATGAAACTTTCTAAAGATGTCTATGAATTTTGCAAACAATTCTTTGAGCTTCTTCTTTTGTGCTTTCATGGACAGATCCTCAATTATTTCATTCTCTAGAATACTTATGTCTCAGTATTGCTAGGCAATGTACCTGATGCTCTATTTGATATAGCAAGTGTCATTTGTCCCATCTAGATTTATAGATTTTTGGTTGCAGCATTCTAATTTTGAAGTATTGTCTCAATTTTTCTAATGAATTGATTGTTTGTCTCCATAAAGTGCTAAGTCTTTTCCATAAATTTGGTAAATGTCCCTTCCAAAAGAACTCTATGCTAATATTGATAACCATGCGATGTAGTGAGATTTTGATTACTCAAAGAAATGTTGTGATATTTCTTCCAAGCAGCATTGTAAGTGTCAAAGTATATGTTATTTTGTCTGCCTTGGTTCCTTTATATTTATTGAACATGTTCATTATTTTGTGAAAGAATTGGATAGCCTGCGGTGATATGATTGTCCTACATTCTTCATAATTTGGTGATTGGCTTGTACTCCATTAGTTGAACTATGATATGCTTTCAACCTCATGAACTAACGAGTCAATTTTGTAGACAATGCCTTATAGGTATCCACCTCGTACACTCGTGTTGCCTTCTTATGAACAACCTGCATAGAGGCCTACATGGCTGTGGTAGTTGTCACTCTCTAATAACTCCAAGGCTTCATCGATTGTCTGTGTATAAGGAGCCATTGGATAATGAGTCCATCACACTTATAAAATTGAAGTAGACCTGCATATAAATATTGGACCTAGAGCTCTTTAATGGTGTCGTAATGAGGACACTTCCAAAACATGTTCATGGATTTGTTCCAAGCCTCATAACATGATTCAATTTCACCTTGCCGAAATATCATATACCATGCTTCAACTTCGCTATCTTAGCTAGTGGAAAGAATTTTTAAGTTAAGTTATTACAAGTGGTAACGGATTTTTAAGTTAAGTTATTACAGGTGGTGATACTAACAATAGATTCTGAGTCTAGTCATTCAAGAGCTCTATCACCTAGAGTATGTGAATGTAATCTCATTCTGATAGGATTATCTAAAATTCCTTGATATTTTTTACAATGTTGACATATTTCTAAAAATAAAGATTCCAAAAATAAAGAGACATGTATGTGTGGATTCTCATCATTCCTGCCATAAAATTGATATCCATTTTGAAATAAATGTATTACACTGGTCTTCAACTACAAGTTTTGCTGGCCAAACGGAGGATGAATGCTTGATTGTTTCTAAATGATTTTCGAAATCATGAAATTCCCAACTAGCATATTCCCTTCATCGACAACTACTTCTTCATTAACTTAAATTATCAAATTATTATGTTCATTGGCCATATCTTGTTGCTATTTTTGATATCTTGTTTTTGTGCTTCTTTGGCTTCTCTTTGCCTAGAGTAAAAATACATTTCATGTCTAGATCAATTGGTACTAGTTGATCGTATCCCAAACTTCACCTAAAAATTTTGAAAGATAAACAGTAAGAGAACTAAAACAAATTGAAATAGAAAAAATTAAATAAATGCAAAAAAAAAACAAAAAAACAAAAAAAATTTGTTCAAATTAGTGCCAAGGTAAAGGAAAATAAACTCAAATATGAAGACTAATATTCCTAAATTGTTTAACTACCTTGAGTAGAATTAAACATATTCTCATATGTGATCCGATTATATCTCTATGATGGAAAAAAAATCTACAACAATGCATTAAGGATTTAGAATACTTAAAAATCATGTAGATCATAGCAGTTTATTTATCTCCTATCGAACTCTACGACAATTGACACTATGTCTAATTTATTTTCGATCTTTCGAAGGCAAATCAAGCCACAATACTCGTACAATCATTGCACATATAATTGTAGAGAAGAAGAACCCATGTCAATCATTAAAAATTTTAATTTGCCTTTGTTCTTCCCCTTTGGAGTAATAAATTGGTCACCTTAATTTTGAGTTGACAATTAGTATTTTGACTCTTCTAAAAAGAGCTCAAGATCTCCAAAAGTCGTCCAAATAAAAGTCCAAGAAGAAGTTTTGTTTGTAGACGTGAAAAACTAAAAGAGAAAAAAATCTGTTTTGCTATTTGGCTCTGGCAAGTCGGGCAATCTCATAGGCAATAACTTTGAGGCTTGGTGGTGATTTTAAAAGGTGGAAATCACCCATTAGTCAGCCTAAATGATCATCAAGACTACTTTTATCATAATTTTCTCTCTTGATATCATATTGACGTTATTCAAAGAGCATTAGATTGCTAACTTAAAGGGTTGCAATTCTTTTTGAAATGCCAATTTTCCAATTTGAATGTTTGCTATAATTCATTACTTTGAATTCCGATTCAATCCAATTGATCCTATGTAATCTTCAATCATCATATTGTGGTTCGAACCGACTATTGAATATTTAACTTTCAGGCTAGTTTCAAAACTATCATTCTTTCCTCATGTCCACCATCAACGTTATGAAAGAAAAATCTAATAGAACAACTTTATATGTCTGGGATCACTTCACACTTTGGGCTCAAGAAATGATCCCAATGTTAGATGTAAGTGAAACTATTGTGGAATGAATTATGCTTGTGGAACTAAGAAATGCGGGACAAGAAAAAGGAAGAGAATTAAATAGAGGAACTCCCAATCACTTAGCGATCTCAAATGTGTCGTTATTAACGGTGACTTACTATTGACCTTCACTTAGTTTCACCCAAGCTTCATCATGGTCATGTATAGATCACCTAAATTCGGGTCCATAACCAATGATAAATGTCCTGTGAAGACTCGCTTTTGCTATGACTCCAGTGGGTTCCCTTAACCAAGTCACTATCTATGAGTATGATTCTTTATCGTAAAAACTATCGTGGTAGATTGCAGGATAAGAAACCAAAAATCCTGTCTTTTAAGAATCGATACTAGGGTAGTGGGAGCGATACTACTAATCCTATTAAGGAAGAGTGTAGGGCTACATGCGTTAAGATGGTAATACTGGCTAAACTACATTTAGGTTTATCTAAGCTCGTGAGTTTAGACTATATAGTAGTGTAGGATGTCATATGTTCGAGCTCCAATCTCGCAGGACTCCTGATAGAGAGATTTAGAAACATCTTTTCTTTTCACCTTAAAAGGTTACCCTCACTGTTTCTTGGAATTCTAATTAGTAAGTTAATTATATATTTCTCACTACACATTTATTTTGATTGAACACTTCATAAGAGCATTTTAAGTTTTTGTGTTATTTTGAATCACAAGGGATAAACTATTGGCAAAATGATTGATACTTGTTTGCATGATGAGTGGGGTATTGAGAAAAACTTTATAATCATGATTAATAATGCATCATCAAATGATATGAATATTCATATCTTAGAAGGAAGATCATTTAGTTGAGGTAATGCTGAGTGTGTTCTAGATGGTAGACATTTTTACTGGAGATGATGTGCATATCAATTTGATCATCTCTAAGGGGAGGAAGGAAACAAATGGTTCCATTCTAAGTATGCACAATGTAGTCAAATATATAAAGCTTCTCCTACTAGGTACAAAAAATTAAACGAGTCAACGAGGACAGAAAATATTGAGTGCAAATCTATTGTATTTTTGGATGTTCCAACTTTCTATTGTATGTTGGAAGCTGCTTTGAAGGTTAACATTAATGAATATGGTATCTTGCCCAAATTCAAGTGTCTGTTGTTGTTTGAGAAAGTGCTTTAGTATTGAAGGATGGATTTTTATCCCTTTCATAGTTCTTTAAACCCTAAAATAGTGAGGTCTTATTGTGCTCCCAAAGTCGGCTAAAGCTCCTCAAAATTTGGATGGATTCTATATGGATGACGTTGAGCATTATAAGAAATTAGATGAATGTAATTACTATATCTCTACGATTGTTAAATTTACGTGTTTCTATCTACGTTGTTATTAATTTAATCAAATTTTTATGGAGAGTTTGGAGTCGATGAACCCAAAACCAAATGAAGATAATCAAGGGCCCAAGGCTAAGAGATTCATTTTACGAGTTTTTTTAGGTAGATGTATTGCTGTAATATTTGCTAAAGACTTTATTCAACATATGACTCATTTTTTCCTTAGTATTTAATTTGTTTCGTTATAGGATTGCACATTTCTTTTTGTACGAATGCACCTTGAAACCTGTGAGATAATTGAGTATGGGCGGAATATAATATTTGATTCGGATGATTGTAATATATTTTGATATTTGAAACATTTCAAAATTGAATTTTTGAGTTTGGATGACTAAATTACTTTTAATTATATGACTATAATATTTTTAATTTCGTGTTGAGTTTGGATGACATATTTTTATTTCTTTTATATTTTTTATGTTGAAATTTATTTCGTATTGAACTTCAGAAACTTATTTTAAATTTGTTTTAGATGGTAGATATGTTTGAGAATTATCCCACCTCAGTCGAGTCAAAACTTTTAAAATTTGTATTGGGAACTTACAGAAATATTGATAATTTTGGGGGCCTTTTAAAAAATCGCTATAAACATAAACTATAACATAAATATTATAATTTTTCACTATTTATTACTGCAAGAAATACTATCGAGAAACCAATAGCAAAACATAGGCGATTTTTCGGCAAAATTCGAAGTCTAAACTCTCCAAGTCAAGCAAAATCGAAATCATAAGAGAGAATCCATAACAAATTAAGACCAGATAAGATCTAGGATTGCTTCAACTACATTTTTTCAAAGCTTCCTTCTCCAAATCTGTGAATAATCAACCCAAATCTAAAGGTTTGTATGTTTCTGGTTTTTTATTTAATTAGTTCAAATTTCGTTTGATTTTGACAATGTTGAGCTCTGTTTATTATAATTATTATTATTATTATTATTATTATTATTATTATTATTATTATTATTATTATTATTATTATTATTATTATTGCATATAAAATTTCATCATTACATTAATAATTTCCGGTTAGTATATACTAAAATTCAGATTTGAATAAATTGGAAAGCGTTTATATGTATGAAAAACCAACTTTGGATCAATTCAAACGATGCATGCAATGTGTTTGTAAACATGAGAATGAGCTATCACTCCTTCTTCTTCGATTGGTTTTTTTTTTTTTTCAAATGTTGAAGTATATCTCATTTGAATTCGTTTTAATCAATTAAATAGACATATGTACGTGTGTTTGTGAAAATTTAAATATGAATATCAATTCAAATCATGTTCTGCAGGATGGTCTTTATTTGTATATTGCATATTAAAATGCTAAAACTTGAAAGTGAGATACTCTATAAACTTCATTTAAAACAGTTGCAATCTACCTCATTTGTACCTTTGAATCAATTATATAGATGCATTTTTGAAAATTTAATATGAATAAGAATTTAAACCTTGTTTACATTAAATAACGATACAATTTAACATTTTATTTGTATTTTTACATACAAGTTAATATTCTGGAAGTTAAAAGTAGCATACACTGTCATTTGTTCAAAACAAGTAAGATAATGTAACAATTAATTTGAAATTTATTTATAAATTAATGTGCTGAAATTTAAAAGTGATATACTTTGTCACTTTTTTAGTTAAACAAAGTCTCACGCTATTTCATTTGTATTCTTTTTGAAGATGGGGATAAAATTAACAGAATTCATCTATTACAGATGTGACTGAAATTGTTGTCTCAATAGAATGCATATACAAAACTAGTTTTAACACTATTAGAAAGAGACTAAGTTGTCATTGTTATGCAATTTCATCAATAAATTGTTGTGCAGTTGCATCAATAAACCACTCATTTATCTTTATATTTATGTATAAGCCAAATTTGACTACAATTTTAAGAAGTTCAAATTGTAAAAAAGTGACATATCATGCCATTTTTTTTTGAAGGATCATAGTTATATGTCACTTTTTTTAAGGAGCTACGATATATCACTATAAAGAGAGTCATTTCACTTTTTCTTAAAAAAGTAACATATCATTTTCCTTTTTACCAATATTCCTATGGTATCATTAACTCTCAATACTGTAAAAAGAGAGAAGACAGATAATTAATTGAAGGGTTAATAGCACAAAACGTCCCTAAGTTCGAAACTTATTGAAGAAAACATCCCTACGTTTCATTTTTTTTTTTTGCATTTTCACCCTTATTTCAACGTTTCATTACTAAAAATGTCATTTTCACCATTTTGAATATAAAATGATCAAAATGTCCTCCTATTTAAATAAAACCAAAAAAAGAAAAGAAAAATAAATAATAAATTACAGTCTTACTCCTAAATATTTTAAAAAGTACAAGTGAGTCCAAATAATTATTAAAATGTCTAATAGCACAAAACGTCCCTGGCTTGTAGCATACAAAACGTCCCTATGTTTCAAGTTGATGAAAATGACATTTTTCGTAATGAAACGTGAAAATAAGGATGAAAATGCAAAAATAAAAATAAAAATAAAAAAATAAAATTGAAATGTATGGACGTTCTACACAAGAAGTGTCAAAGGTAAGGACGTTTTTTGCAAGAAGTGTCAAACATATGGATATTTTGTGCTATTAGGTCTTATTAAAATTGAAACTATTGCCAAATCGATGAACCTCCATACCATTTTCAAAATACCATCACCCAAACTCCGACGGCACCACCTATTCTGGAGAGATCTATGTCATTTCCAACACACCAATCGATTGTACTCACCAGGATGCTTCTCTTCTTCTCCAAATGGGATTACCACCTTAGAAATGAAAAACTCCGACCAACTATCGCCCAAATCGTGAACTTCCATACTGCTGAGCCATCTGTTGATGTTTTAAGACCATGAAAAGAAGCGTCCCGATGAGTATTGTCGATTGGTGTGTTGGAAATGATATGGATATCTTCGAAACAGGTGGTGCCGCCAAAGTTTGGGTGAGGGTATTTTGGAAATGGTATAGAGATTTGACGGTTTGGCAATGGTTTCAATTTTAATAAGGTCTAATAGCACAAAACGTCCTTACGTTTGATACTTCTTGTGGAAAACGTCCCTACGTTTGACATATCTTGCAAAAAACGTCCATACTTTTCAATTTGTTTTGCATTTCCATCCCTACTTTCACATTTCATTGCGAAAAACGTTATTTTTATCAATTTAAAATGTATGGATATTTTGCACACT
Source organism: Olea europaea var. sylvestris (assembly GCF_002742605.1). Classification (NCBI taxonomy): domain Eukaryota; kingdom Viridiplantae; phylum Streptophyta; class Magnoliopsida; order Lamiales; family Oleaceae; genus Olea; species Olea europaea. Next base: position 19,140,686 of record NC_036249.1, on the reverse strand, counting down.
ACAAGCCAAACGTATGAATGTTTTGTGCTATATTTGGACTCACTTGCATTTTTTAAAAACATTTAGGAGTAAGATTGCAATTTATTCTTTATTTTTCTTTTCTTTTTTGGTTTTATTTAAATAGGAGGGTGTTTTGGTCATTTTACATTTAAAAATGGTGAAAATGACGTTTTTAACAATGAAACGTTGAAATAAAGATGAAAATACAAAAAAAAAAAAAAAAAAAAAAAAAAACAAAAAAATGATTGAAAACTAAAATTTTGACAGAAATTTCAAAAAGTCAAAAAAGTGATAAAATCTCAAAAGGGATCAATACATAAGTCCTAGTTCTAAATATTACATTTCATAAATAAAAAACTCACTGAAATATTTCAAAAATCTTGTCTTAAATTAATTTTCCACCACCAATAGGATCTAGGGTTTCACTACTTGCCAGATCTTTCAAGATTTGATTGTAAAAATTAATATTCCACAACCAGATAGCAAAATCGAAAACTCGAATAGCCCAAAAATGGCTCTGATACCACTATTATAATTCAAACCCAAAATAACACATAATATAGAAAATAACTATCATCATCGAGATTCGATTATTTTAGGCTCAGAATGTCATTGTACCCTTCTATACAAAATAAAAACTCCACAAACCTAACTCCAAGCAGATCGAACAGAGGCAGCTACTACAATGGACCAAAAATCAACCCTAACTCTAATTTCAACTTTTCAACCATAAATTGAAACTCAACACATAGATTAACACCTCCAAAAAAACTAGAAGTTTAAGGAATTTACACAAAGTAGACGAAGAAGAAAATTGGAAGAATGAGAAACAACAAAAAGAAACAAAGAGAAAACATAGAAGCTTCACAAACAAAATCATAGGTGAAAGTCACGTAGGGCAGCAACTCAGGTGGTATTTATGCTACCATTTCATCATAGTTGATTTCAATAGGGTGATCTTCCAAGATTGGGGCGGGGTATAGGCCCATTTGTGTTATTAGGCAATGGATAAATAAATCGGCAAATGAGCGGAGCCCAATTTCATCATGGCCAAATGGACTGGGCCAAAATTAATTTGGCATCACTGCCCAATATCATCAACTTATGATCCTTATCAGCTTTTCAACTTTCCCAACCTTAGAAATACACTTTATTAGGCGAGGGTCTTGTATGTTTTCACTTTCAATTTCTTCTCTCATATTTTCCACCACCATTGTTTTCATGGGGTAGTTTTCTTAGTACACTGAGATAACACTCTTGTGCAAACCATTCATTGCCTTTAATATAGGCTATCCCCATGGATGGGAGTTTGGAATTTAATACATAAACGGTGAATCGATATATGAATCCGGTATATGAATCCAAGGATAATCAATCTGCATTTGATCGAATGCACTTCCGAAGAGGATATTTAGAGAACTTCCACTGTCCACAAGCATTTGATTGAGGCCATTACAGGCAAGGCATCATAATGGGGATAAACGATTCCGAACTCATCATCATCATCGTTAAACTCAATTGAAGGAGATTTATTTTTAGAATTACCTCGAACTTGGTAGCTTTCGAATGCAGGCTTCTTGGCAGCTTTCGCATAATTCCTTTACGAGTTCATTATTTCTCTACCTACATAAGGTTTGCCATTAATAGTATTTGATCTCTCTTACTGGTGGTTGATAATTTAGAGTATTTACTGGTGCATACGGTGGCCAACACGTTCCTTGGTCCTGGTCCTCAACCCCATTTCCTTTGGCCGACATTGGGAGGCTTTTGATTATTAAAAGCTTTGCGTACCCCTTCCTGCTGACTTTGCCACTTTTACCATTTTGAATACTTCAAGACACTCATCAATCTCATGATCTCTTTTACAATGTATCTTGCAAAATTTTAGTTTGTGAACCTCATGAGATGAATTTTAGGTTTCACCTATTGCTTATGAAGGAGCACTTGATACAATATGCACTCTTCCCTTGTGCTTGTCAAAATGTAAATATTACTGCTTCAGCAGTCTATGTCCATACATCAGAGCTTTTCCTTCATCTTTCAAATTTTCTATTTGGCCTTATTCTGTCATCACGTTCTCTATTGTTTCCTATGTTAGGATTTCGATCTGGATAAGATTTACTAGTTGACAATAGGTAGCAGGATTTTTGTTGAGAACGTCTCTCAGGATTTTTGCTCGATGATCCTATTCATCACTTGCGATGCAGACTATTCGACGTGTATGATATTTGAATATTCTTGTTGCTACTGCTCAGATGGAAAAAAGTCGCCATAGGTTCTGGATTGTTCTCTCTAAATTCCAAATGAAAATCTACCTTTGAATTAATCGCCTTCACTCACAAGGAGGCATTCTCTGCAATCAGTGCTCTTAGGCTTTCCGCCATCTCTGGTATACTCTTTACGGTGGAGAGGTTCTTTAGCTGGTGGCTACGTTTTGCAGGGGAGATAGCTATGTACATTTTTATCGAATATTCTTCCTTTTGTCCTTTCAAATTAATATCAGTGTCTTCACAGTACCTCACAAGATTTTCCTCCGCCTACTCATTTTTGGACAACTTTTCAGTAATTTTAATTCAAAATGATGAAGTGGGTGGTTGCCTTTGTTATTTTTCCGCTTCAATTTGTTGACCTTCAAATTATGATCAACCAATAACTCTCATCTAACCAGGATTTTCTCCTCATAAACTTAGTGATTTATGCTCAAGCAGGAGTAAGAAGAGAAATGACTATTTGAAAGGAGAATATTCAAAGTTACATACCATTCCTGGTCCCTTGATATTCCTATTATAGGTTTCTAGTGAGGTCTAGGGGTAATTAAGTCATTTTTGCTAATAATACGTGACAATCATTGATTAGTTGGCTTCTAACTGAATCTTTTATCTTCTCACATTTTATTTATCAATCCATGTTTTCTTCATTAATTGTCTATGAAGTCCTGCTTTACATTGATATTCACGTTTGCTTTGATAATGATTTTTATCAGTATAGAATAGATGGTGAAACCACTTAAGTATATTTACTTGCTTATTTATGCTAGAGATTGATTATAGAGCCTCGCAGTACAAATGCTCACCTACGCCATCTTGACTTCTCACGCAATTTGGTTTTCCTTGAAAATGTTCCCTAGTGGATATATAGGCTCGCTACTAATCCTTTGCAAAATATTTACTAATTTGATTGTCAATATTTTTCATAAAAAATGTATTTTTTCCACCAAAATTCTTACTTTTATATTGTTTGATTGACAACCTTTTTCATGAAATATATTTTTCTTTTTTTGGTCACGTGATCATATTTTCCCTAAACACAAGGGAAATATTTTATTTAGGAGGAGTAGGATTTCATTTTCAGGAAATTCACTCCCTCTTTTTCTCTCTCATCTACCCACCAATAGAAAATAAAAAAGTATAATATTTTTTATGTTGAAAACTAAATTAATTAAACACATTTTATTAATAATTTTAATATAAATAAGTTCTAAGCAATTGAATTGTCTAAAATTTATTTTCTTTCTATGCAAATTATATGTTTACAATCAAACGCATTAATACTTAATATTAGTTCATGTTGAACTATTTTTGCTCTTTCAGGTTTCGCCTGTCCAATGCTTGACACGATCGAACCCTTCAAATTTAGTACTTGCTAATTCAAAGATCGAACTTATATTCAATCAGAGACTGCAGGTAAAGAGAGAGAACATCACAAGCAGTTGATCATGATGACCCTTTGTCTAGTAATCATGGTTCCCCCTTGAGCTAATAATCATTTCAATATTCCATCACTCGCTTTAGGATCGAATAATTTCCAGGTTAGGTTAGATGTGATTGGAATGATGAAGAACATACATGAAGATATATATGTCCACATCTCAGATTTTCTAGAACCGTACGACTTTGCCACAAGTGTTTCTAACGATGCTTTAAAAACGAGGCATTTTACACATACTGAGAAGATCAACAAGAGATTGGATGACGTCTCCACATCCGAGGATCATCACTACACGGCAAGACATTACCAATTTTGTACAATTTGAAGGATAAGCTATCTACGATACTTGGGAGAGATGGATAAAACCCCAGAAGAAAAATAACTACCTACTTGACCGACCCTCACATGTGAATGGGCTCGCACCAACCCCACATGAATAAAAATGTAAAAAATGTCTCCCCACCCACCTCCATTGTGCGTATATGTCAACTAGGGTGTCAAAATTTTTCTGCAGCCGTAGCATGATTCAGGAAAGATTCAAGAGATTGCAGAAGTGCCGAACACAGGGTTTGAAGAAGTGGTCACAATTAAGTGTGTAATGCACGAGAAGGTTGCAGGACATTATGAGGTTGATATTCAGTCCTTTTCTGCCCAGGTGATTGCATTAACCGAGAAAGTAGAATTCATTGCCTCCAATATTTAGCCAACGTAATCCTACTCCGAGTGCTGTTTAACCCCCACAATTTAAAAACTCATTTATTTCTTGACCGTCTTTTCAATCATACATTCTTTTAATAAAATAATTTTGCACGTAAACTTAAAATTTTTTCTACATTTTAATTATACATTTTCCAAAAAGTTACTATTACAAAACTATTATTTTTTTAAAGTTTAGAAAATGGGGCTCAAATACACCCTGAGCTCCTATTTGACAACAATTCTTTAATGACTTTTTCTTTTTCATATACTCATTTTTAATTATACATTCTCACAAGAATTATTTTTTTATTTTTTTATGTAAACTCAAAAATTTTTTCTATTTTTCGAACAAACATTCTTCAAAAATTTATTATTCAAAAACTCGTAGTAAAATATGGGCTGAACATATTTAGTGAAAATTGTGATGAAAATCATAGCATGGTTAGGTGCCTGACAGACAATATAATTGACCTATCCATAGAACATGCTAGCTCTTTGCAAAATATCCTCCGTAGTTGACCCTACATTGCTGGCTGGATAAACCACGCGATGTTCTCATGGATTCCAAACAATAGGAAAAGTTGTCTCTCGATATAGAGTTGTGCTATACTTACAAATATGATCTATAAAGTAGGTTAATAAAATAACATTCACACTAATCATTTCAAAAACAAACTTTTAAATCATTTGAAATCAATGGCTTGAATTTTGTCAACACATCTTTCGCCAACCAACTTTGTAAGGAAACTTTGTACAAGTAGAATTATTGCTTGAGATATTGATATGAATATTAGCAGTTTGTATAGAAGACTAACACGTTCACTTTACAAGCTATTATTACTCAAAAGTAGTGCTTCTTTGTCAAGACCATCGATAAAGGTTGAAGTCAAACTACATGAGACATCATATGAAAATATCATAAAGGCATTTTAGAGGAAATGCATCGTCCTAATGACAGCACCACATAGACCAATAAATCAAAACGATGACATAATAGTGTGTGTGTGTGTGTAAAACAAACAAGGCAAGTCACCGCCTCACCCCACTGTCATCTTTACATACAGTGCAAATGGTCGACTTTAGGCCAAATCCAACTAGGCAATTGTCTAAGGCCTCTAAACTTGCTTAGCAATTTAATGAGTAAAGTTCCTATTTGTACTAGACATTTGATTAATAGTCTTTATATTTTAAACTATTCCACATATAAGTGTTACTCTTGTAGACCATAATATGTCGCACCATACTATTGATATATATTTATGGTTTAAGCTTTGAAAATCATCTAGGGTTTAGGCTTTGAAAATCATCCTTCTTTTTAATACAAGTCATCCTTATAATATTTTCAGTACTTCAAATTATGGTTGCTCATGATTTTCACGTTAGTTTTTAAACTTTCTAGAATTTGCTAACTAATAATTCATGGAGATTATTATTTACATATAATATTTTTTCCATGACTGGAATAATTTGTTAAAAATTATACTACACTAATTTCTTCAGTTCTCAAAGATGATTTATTTCGCTACCCGATCTTTTGAATTTTATAAAGTCTTCATTTAAAATATAGATCTATTATTTATTTATATGTGCTTGTAAAAAAATTATTTAAGATCCTCATAGTAATTAATCACATATTGTCATGGCCGGCCCTGCAGCCCTAGGTCGAACATTGTAGCTTGACATGAGTAGACCAACAAACTTTAGTTCATTAATAAAAAGGGACAAATGGTGAATGCGAAAGGAGGTTCGAACTCAAATTTTCTCATTACAATTCAAAATTTTGGTATTATAATACTTTTATTTAGTTCAAATCTATAGAGGTTGATCAAAAAGTGCCAAATCATTTTTTACCATAAAAAATAATTAAATTCTATTGCGATTGTCATTTGATGCAGATCCTTATCTCCATTTTATTTATTTTTAAATCTAAGAAGAAGAATTGGGTACATTAACTTGGCAGATCTGGTTTCTACTTAGTTTGAATTATTGGTTCTTAGTTCTGAAGACAAGTTGCAAATGATCGATTCACCACCAAGAACACATTAACCACCAAAAGACGAATATTGTGGTGTTCTTAGAGGCATATCAGGCAAGAACTTGATGAGAGGAATTCATCTATGAAAATAAAGAGTTCTACTACAGATCTCGCTGAGGAGGTCACGGACAGCAAAGCATTAAGACATAAAATGGCAAGAAATAGATGGACTTTTCAAATTTATTTTAGATTGAATTCTTTACTATATTACATCTTCTCCACATATGGCATTTCTGCAAGCTTAGGATCCTCATTTGAATCTAGTTACATTAAGAAAATTAAGAGAACTTTGCTAATGTCTCTTCTTTTGGATGGCAGGAAAAGCTTCTTTAGGTTTCAAACGAACCCCTTGATCCATCTCTCACAGAAGGGATATAAGCACAAGGAGAAGAGCACTCTTTCACCTGAAAAGTAGCTTTTTAAATACTTTTAAGCACAGCCACATACTTCCCAAAAAAACAGCTTTTTATCTACTTTTAAGCACGGCCAAACGTGATCTGGTCATGAATCTCCATGTTTCTTCCATCTGACAAGCATGGAAATGCATCGCTTAACGATGTAAAGTTTAGCCTTCTGCTCCTTTGCCATGTTACTGCATTTTCGCGTAAACTCACCGTACCTTTGCGACGAACTTCGTGGCAGGGATGATGACTTGTTTGAAGAAGTGCTGTTACTCCTCTGTGAAGAACTCCTAGATAGATTGAAAGAATTTTTCTTTGTTAAACTCCTTAGAAGGGGAGATTTTTTTGAGCTCTTCTGGGAAACACTCCTTGACAGAGAAGGATTCTTATCATCTTTTGATAATTTCCATTTCTCATCCATATGGTACTCCATGACTATCTGTACTTGATATAACTTTTGCACCTTTCTCTCTTGTGTGTTACCGTGTGATGTGTGTGAGAGAAAGATAGAGAGAGAAAGAGTTTGAGTGGCTGATGAAGGAGGAGTGGACAGATTTGAGAAGGGTCATTGGTAGTATTTATACTAGTTTAAGGACAATGGTGGGGGAGGAGTTCACAAGTGGGCATGACGACTGTTTATTTGCAGGAATCACATGTATGCTTAGACAAACTGTCTGCTCATTTAGCTCATTTTGATTCTATATCACGGTGAAACATTTTACTGCTGATTTGTTCCTGCCCCATTGGGAATTTTCGGAATTTTATACGATGGTGAATACGAGAATGATAAGATTGATGCCTAGTCACACTAAAAGTGGAAGTGAAGATGGCACGATTGATAATAAACATGACTTAGAACCAAGCACTCAAACAGTTGAGCTGCTGCGGGTCAACAATTTCCATATTAGGTTATGTGCCCGTATAGTATATTTTGCATGATAAAATAATAACTTATAATAAGAAAATTGTGGTTTTATTTATTTATTACTTTATTTACTATTGAGTATGCGAATTAAAGTACTTATGATTATTTGTAATAATATAAGTTGGGTACTTGAGTTGAGAAGTACAATATAACACAAGTTATACTTTGATCATAGATAATTTATTCACAACTAATGTATAACTATTTACACCTTGTACTGAAATGATTGTAGTGTTGACTGATTCACTATTCATATTTGTGAGTTGTCCTTATCACAAAAATAGTTAAAAGTTAAACTAGTACACTTGGAGTGTATCGAATGGACCATGTGTCGAGTTTAATTCTATAACATAATCGTGCAGAGAATTAAATTCTACTTGATCGTTGTGTATTTCATCTAAATCATTTGACAGGGTTATGTAAATCTTTTCGTTATTTTAATGGTTTGTTGATTCATCAATGAGCGAGATTAATTTAATTAATCAAATATCTCAACGAGTTGAGAACTTGAGAGTGAGCGAAGTAGAGAACATGAATTCGTATTGAAAACCATCACCTTAAAAATGGGTAGAGTGACTACTTAAATATTTTCTGTTGAACGGCTAAAATTTGAGCTCAATGTTTAGCGACGGTTAAATTTCGACATCTATTATTAATTCACAATTGACGAAAATGAAATTTAAGTTAGTAAAAATAATTAGAAGGCAAAACGATTATTTGTGCTTATACCTAATTATCATATCTCTGATAGGGATAAAATACATATCAGTAGTCTGGAGAAAAAGTATTACAGATTTATTGGCTTCTGTGATTTTATATATTTTGAGAATTTAGTGTTTTGCCTTTAATGAAAAACATAAAGACTAATAATTATATTAGGAAGTCTAGAGTCGATTAGACATAATCTAATTATTAGAGTTTGGATAATATATGTCCGATCAGGTCTCTATGGTAGCTCTATAAAGTATTGGAACTTAATTACAGTAAGTATAATGGTTTTAGCTTAATTGTAATTACAATAAAGTTTTGTACTTAGATGTAATTACTATAAAAATTGTGAGCTTAACTATAATTGTAATTGAAGTTCTAGGATTACAAATATAGTTAAATATAAACTAACTAAATTTGGACTTTAATTAAAATTCTTCTTGAATTTTAATTAGAACTCTTATTTAAATGTGTAATTATTATTTTATAAGGATTATAAATATTATATCTATATAAATAGATATTAGATAGAAACTAGACATCCTATGAAATTGTACAGCAATCATATACATAATTCCATAATGTTGAAATTAGGAGAGAGGGGAAAAGAGAAAAAATATTTTTCATGCGTTATTCAATTGTCTAGATCAAGAATTAATTTCTTGATTTAATTATAAAAAAGGTACCTATCCACTGGTGTAATCTTGACTTTGAAAAATACAATAGAAGATTTGGAGGTTTAAAGAATCAAGTTTTTGGAATTAAAAAGATGAAAGCTCGAGATTCAAAAGACTGAAAGTTTATGATTCAGAATTAATTCAAGAATCGATCATCGAATTTAGGTAAAAATTCGAATTATTTATTCTTGATATAATATACATGTGAAAATTTAGACGATCTTATTTATTGAATTATAGAATTTTTTTATTTTCTGGATAATTTCACTTCCACATTCCAACAATCGGTATCAGAGTAATCTAAATTGTACATGTGCTTGTTATTTTCTAAATCTTGATTGCATGTTCTGATCTAAGATGCTTAGGAATATTTTATTATGTGATGATTGAATGATTAGATTATCTTAAACCGTGAACCGATTATTTGTGGACTGTTCTTGATATAATTTGTTATTTCGAGACTATAACAAGATAAGTGGATTACAACTTCACTATCTTGATTTAATTTTTTGTTAAATTAAATTCAAAATTGAAGATTTTTTGGGCTGAAGATTTATATTAAACATTTGGTCAGGGTTGAGTTAGTTTTTAATTTAATACTTGAGTTGTTTTCAGGCCACAAATAATTGTTAATTTATCGCTTTATGAATATTTTAAATTATTGTTTGAAATATTATCTTTCTAGATATTATGATATAGAGATTTGTTTGTAACATCGCTCATGATACTATGAATATGATGTATATTGTTGAACACCGATTTTTCTTTAATTAATTAAATTTAGATTAATTTTTTTTGGAAGAGAAATTCATAATAATTAAACTATATATTAATTTGATTAATGTGAACAATTGATAATTATTTTAATTTTTCTTAATTAATTTAATTTAGATTAAATCTTTTGGATTAAAAAAATTGTAATAATTAAATTGTATATTAATTTTATTAATATGAACAGTTTATAATTCTTTAAAATTTTCTTGGTTAATTTGATCTAGATTAAATTTTTCTAGAAGGAAAATTTGGTATAATTATATTGTATATTAATTTGATTAATGTGAACAAATGGTAATTATTTTAATTAAAATTCATTACTTTAAAAATATTGAGTAAGAACGGCTGTTTATTTAAATAAAAATTCATGGTCTCCTTTGGTCAATTCATAAGCAAAGTAACGCGTTTGTCTCAAACTGGTAATGCATCGAACTCCCTATAAAATGGCTACATAGTTCAAGTTGTTTGATTGGATTTTTTCACAGTAAGATAGTCTAGATAATAATATAATTTGGATTATCTTATAGATGACGAAATTATTTTTAAGTATCTAGAGGTCTAGACAAAGGCTATACATTCAAATTGAGATCATCTACGAACCTCTTATAGGCTATAGAGGCTTTCGTTTTTTATGTTGGTGATCAAATAAAATGATGCTAGACATATATAGATATTTGTTGTCAAATATAGTTTGTGTAGTGGGAGGGTTTCAACTTGATCAGTGTTAGTGACCTTTCCTACAGATGGGTCTGTTGGATCATAAGGATCAAGTAATCGCTGCATCGTTGTAGTTAGATAAATCTAAATATATATTCATGCATCATATGCTAAATTGTTATTTGCTACTCAATTTTAATATGCAATGTATGATTATTTTTATGCAAAAATCACTTGGCCAATTTTTTGGTTATTCTAAAATAAAACCAACTAGCTAGAAAAAATAATGTGAAATAGAAATGTAATTCAATGTTTGTGTTTAACATGGAAAAACTTAATTTTGTGTTCAACAGATGTCCTGATGGACCTATTAAGACTATGTAACTAGTTCAAAAGGTTGGATATGTTGAGTGGGAGACTGTAGATAAGATGACTAGTTGTTTCATTTTGACTTTGATGCCAAACATGTTACAGCAAAGGCTTGAAAAGTCAGAATACCTCTCATTACATACTACAGACCCTTTAGGACATATTTGGTCATCGAAGTAGGAAGGCTCTTTTGAAGCCATTTGTATCTTATAGAACATCCGCATGAAATCCAGAGTGCTTGTGCGATTTCAAAGTTTGACTATGATTTCATACTTTAAACATTGCTGAGAGTCTGGATGCAACCATATATCAAGGATACTCAATTTTGAACTAGTATATCATTCTTTCCCTGATAATTTTTCATGGTTTACTATGGATTATCATTTACACAAAATGAAGATACTATTGATTAAGTTAATGATAAAGTTGTAATGTGAAAAGTAGTCTTAATGGTACAATGACGATGCTCGTGCATTATTTGGTGACTCCTCTAGTTCCAAGCCAAAAAGACAAATTTGGAAAGAATGGGAAGAAAGTTATCAATAAGTATGAGAGCTACAAAAGATCAAAAGTAGATGAAAAGCCTTGAGGCAAATATTCCAACTGCAGCCTAAAAGGATACTAGAGGAAGACTGCCTAGATGCACCAGCTAGAAAGCAAATTGCAAGTGAGATTTTTCATTATTGAGGATCATTTAGTGGTTGATCTACAAATGCCTGAGTTTTAGATTTTGGAATCACTAATCATATCTTTATGTTGATGCAGGTTTTTCAAGAAAGTAGAAATTCAGTAAAGATCAGTTTAAAATTATCATTGACATAAAAAATAATAGTTAGCAAAAGCATATGAGTATCTTTTTTTTATTTCAATAGTGGTAGGTGTTTGATTCTTAAAGACTATTATTAGGTCTCGCAAATGAAGCAGAAATTTGTTTTTTGTTTTTGATTTAGTGGGACAATAATATTCTATAAAATCACTATCGAATATGTAGCAATTTAATGAATAAAGTTCATGTTTGCACTGGACATTTTGATTAATAGTCTTTATATTTTAAATTATTCCACATATGAAAAAAAAATGTTACTCTTGTAGACCATAATATGTCACACCATACTATTGATATATACATTTATGGCGTCTTGGACAAATCAACCTTAACAGAGTATAAAATTGACTATAGATGGTTCTCTCAACTCGATTAAGATCGAACCATTGTCAGTTTGTGATTCTTGTTTGGAAGTTAATATGACCAAGATATCATTTTTGACAAAAAAAAAGGTAGAGCCAAAGAGAAGTTGGAACTAATGCATTATAATATATGTGGACATGTGAATACATTTGAGAATGGGAACCATAAGCGTTTTCTTTATAGGTGAGTACTCTATATTCAAATATATTTACTTAATGGTTTGAAAGTCAAATATTTTTGAGAAATCAAAAGAGTATACTACTAAGATCGAAAAACATTTGGGTAAAGGTATTCACACACTTCAATCTGATTGAGGTGATTAATATCTCTTGGGAGAAATGAGGGAAAACTTAACAGAAAATGGTATTGTTTCTTAATAAAAAATGCCTAGCATTATCCAACAGAATGGCGTTTTAGAAAAAAGAAACATGACATTTCTAGATATGGTTACGTCAATGAAGAGTTTCAAAACTCTACCTATCTCATTTTGGGATATACACTGAAAAAAGTTGGATATATTCTTAACTTAGTTTATTCTAAGTCTATTATCAAGACTTCCCCAAAATCTTGGAATAGATTCAAGTATTGCTTGCATCACATCCGAAATCTGGAGGTCCAGCTCATGTGCTGAAAGAGAAGGTAGAAAGCTGGAGTCTAGGTCAGAAATGTGTCTGTTTGTAGGATATCCTAAAGATACCAAGTATACATTTTGATATTCCTCTAGAAAGGAAAGTTTTTTATTAGCACAAATACAAACTTCTTGGAGGATAAGTATCTAATGATCATCAGTCCAATAATAAGGTCGTGTTGGAAGAAATAAGTGGGAGCAATTCCATTCCATCATTTCCTAGAACACAACCTAGGACAAATATTCCATGATATCAAATATACTTGGACAAACATGATCTAAGTGGGACATATGAATTGTCATTTGATCCAATGGATTAATAGAACATTGAAGAGAATGAGGAGGTAAATGCATCACATGATGGTAATGCCCACATTGATAAACATTACGTTCCAAATGACGCCATAGTCCAATATCAATCACCACTTAGACAAAGTCAAATGATTATCAATTCACCTTCAAAGTACTTATTGAGTGGAAAGTCCAATATCATAATCTCCATAGTACAAGTTGATGATCTGATTTCATATAAAGAGATTATGGATGATTTGAATGTAGCAATCTATTTATATGGATCAAAGCAGATATTGATATCTGGGAATATGGATTCGACAAAGTGATTGAGACATATGGTTTTAATCAGAAGTTTGATGAGCCCTATATGTCTATAAGAATATATGAGACAAAATTGTATTTTTTTTCTGATGCTTATGTAGATGATATTTTAGTCATTAAAAAATAATGGGGTGAGCCATCGTTTATGAAAGAGTGGTTGACCCTCATATGAAGTATTTAGAGAAGCTATTTATGTTCTAGGTTTTATATCGCGAAAGAGCAAGATGATAGCTTTGTCCCAAGTCTCATATATTGACAAAGTACTTGTTAGATTTGCTATGCAAGAATCTACTCTTGGGCAATGAATCCAACTCTCTAAGGATAGGTCCCCTAAGACTTCTAAAGAGATTGAATAGATGAGTAGGATACTTTATGCGTTAGTAGTAGGTAGTCTCATGTACGTTATGCTATGCAATAGACCTGACATTTGTCATACTGTTGGTGTGGTGAGTCGAGATCTATTTAAACTTAGTATTGAAATAATGAATGACGATAAGCATATCTTTTATTACCTCCGGAGAATAAGGAATTATATGCTTCTTGTCAGATCTTGTTTTGATAGGTTAAAATGATTCGGACTTCCAGAGTTGTGAAGATTATCACATATCTATATCAGTATCATTGTTTACATTTGCTGGTGGGGCCATTATTTGGAGAAATATCAAGCAGTCATACATAGCTGATTTAACCACTAATGCTAAGCATTTGGAAGTTTATGAAGCTACTAAATTCGCTGTATGACTACAAAATCGTAACGAACATCAAGATGGTGCCTGAATCTGCACATATCTTTGCATTGTATTGGAATAACAATGGGATTGTGGAAAATGTTAAAGAACCAAGACTCATTAGAGAGGTAAACACATTGAACGGAAATATCATCTCCTAAAAGAGATAGTTAGTAGAGAAAATATGGTTGTTAATAAGATTGCTACCGGCATCAACTTGTGAACTTGTTTACTAAGAGTTTGTTGGCTAAGATTTTCGAGGAAGACCTACAAGACATGTCATATATACTATAGGGCAAGTGGGAAATTTGTTGGACCATGTGCCAGGATAGTATATTTTGCATGATAAAATAATAATTTATAAAAAAAATTGTGATTTTATTTATTTATTGCATTGTTTATTATTGAGCATGTGAATTAAAGTGCATATGATCACTTGTGATAGTATAAGTTGGGTACATGCGTTGAGAAGTACATTGTAACACAATTTATATTTTGATCATAAATAATTTATTCACAACCAATGTATAAGGATTGTCACCTTATAGCAAAATGATTCTAGTATTAACTTATTTACTATTCAAGTTTGCGATTTGTCCTTATCATAGAAATAGTTAAAGATGATACTAATACACTTGGATTGTATTGAATGAACCATGTGTCGGGTTTAATTATATTGCATGACCCTACGGAGAATTAAATATTACTTGATCACCATGAATTTTATCTAAATCCCTTGACAGTGTTATGTATATCTTTTTGTAATTTTAATGGTTCTTTGATTCATTAATGAGTGAGATCAATTTGATTGGCAAAATATCTCAACGAGTTGAGAACTTGAGAATGAGCAATATAGAAAACATAAATTCATGTCGAAAATCATTACCCTAAAAAATAGGTAGAGTGACTACTTAAGTATTTTTTTATTGAGTTCAATGTTTAACAACGGCTAAACTTCGATACCTCTCATTAGTTTAAAGGATCGTTGAAGAAAATAAAACTTAAGTTAGTGAGAATAATTAGAAGGGCAAAACAGTCATTTATGCTTATATCTAATTATTGGATCTTGGATAGGAATGAAATATATATACAACAGGTAAGAAGAAGTATTACAGATTTATTGGTTTCAGTGGTCTTATATATTCCGAGAATTCAGTCTTTCGTCTTCAGTGAAAAAAGCAAAGACTAATAATGGTCTAGCATTGATTGTGCTAGCTCTATAAAGTATTGAAACTTAAATATGGTAATTATAATAGTTTTGGATTTAATTATAATTATAATAAAGTTTTGTACTTTGTTGTAATTACTATGAAAGTTGTAAACTTAAATATAATTGCAATTAAAGTTCTAAGACTACACATTTAATTAAATGTAATTTAATTGGATTTGGACTTTAATTAAAACTTCTACTTGGATTTTAATTGAACTCTTATTTGAATGTCTAATTATTATTGCACAAAGATTGCAACTATTCTATCTATATAAAATAGAGATTAGATGAAAACTAGACATTTTATGGGATTGTACAACAATTATATATATAACTCCATAGTATTCAAATTTGGAGAGAGAAAAAGAGGGAAATTATTTTTATTGCTTTATTGAATTGTCCAGTCCAAGAACTAATTTCTTAATTTCATTAAAAGAAGGTGTTCACATTTGGAGGTTTGAAACATCAAATTCTCGGAATTAAAAAGCTAGAAGATTGTGACTCAAAAAACTAAAAGTTCGTGATTCAAAATTAATTTAAGAATCTACCATCAAATTTTGGTAAAAATTCAAATTCTTTATTTTTGATATATAAAATACAAGTGAACGTCTAGACAATCTTGTTTGTTGAATTAAAGATTTTTTTTTTTTTGGATAATTCCATTTTTGTATTCCAACATATACATATTTATTCTACATAGCTAGTTTGTTAGAAGTCAATCTTATTTGGTAAGACTGATTTAGATG
>NC_036249.1:19114457-19118376 GCF_002742605.1 Olea europaea var. sylvestris | reverse complement strand
CACTTGTTAATGTATTTTTCATTTTTGTATCTTTCATAAAGAGATAGAATGGTCACATGAGGGAAATAGATTTAAGTGCTATCAAGAAAAAGCTTTCAATTAAATTAGGAACATTGACCAACATGAATAATTTAAAATTGTCACTTTAATTGTTATACTAAAAATGGAATAACAATGGGAATTCCACTTCTTACATTTCACATATTTGAAAAACACATTTACTTGCTTTTACTAGTTTAATTAATAATTTAGACATTAATATTAAAAAAAAATTCACAAAACTTGTTTGTTATTCGATTAAAGTTGCATATTAATTTTAACTCGATCAAACACATAGTTCTCATAGGTTTGACACTCTATTCACTACTTTATTACTTGTTTATGATCTCGTTCACTTGCTGAAAATCAAACGATCAAGTTTTTAACTCTGTTGTTAAGGACTATTGTTTTTCTTAAGTTTTAGTTAATTCTAGCTTTAATCTAAATTTTATTGCTTTAGTAGTTAGTTTATGTCATTAGAAAAATATTACAGTGTTCTCTATTTTTCTTTTTCAAGATCTCGTATGCAAAGTTCGCAACACGGTGATCTTGTTCAATTTGATCCAAAAATCAAACAAACATTAAGATTTAAGAGAGGGACTGTTAGAAGCACACCAAAAACAACAAGCAAAATCAAAGGCAAAAAACATACAAAATCAGGTGGCAATTGAATTGAATGTAAATACAACACATTTGAATGTGGCTATAGTAGATGAAAATGCAAGACTCATGGGTAAATATATGGTTCTACCTATTGTGGAATGCCAATGCAGTATTGTTTATTTGGCATTTGGCCAAGCGATCTTTGACTTTAGATTGGATGTCATAAACATGTTTTAGAATGCTATGTAATTTTTGGGAGAGCTATCGAGAATCCCAATGCTCACATATCAAGATTCTTGGATATGTGTACAACAATTTAGTATCCAGGGTTTCAAGCAAAGCAATCAGACTGAGACTTTTTCCAAAAACATTGAGAAACGCAGCCAGAGAGTAGTTAGACACTTATCCACCTTAGAGGCTTGGGAGTGATACAGGAATCTACTCCATCAGTGCCCATAACATGGATTATAGAAGTGGGTCTAGGTGCAATATTTCTACATTAGTCTGAATCCAATTAGTAAGGCTAACATAGGCTCTGTATGGGACGATTTTATCAGAAAAAAATTGCGGATCAAGTCTATCAAATCATAGAAGACTTGGCATTCACTAGTATACTTTAGCCTACTAAAAGGATGGTGGAAAGAATGTTGCTAGAGTATATGAAGTTGATTCTTTGGCAGCAATATCAGCTCAATTGGCATCATTGACACAAAAGGTGGAACATATAATTGCAATTCAAATAGTCGGACCGAAATACAAGCATTGTGGAAAGAATCATGAGAGTGTTGACAACACTGCAGGTAGTCCTTTTGCTTAGTTAGAGTAGAGGATGTAAATTATGCTCAAAAATTTAAAAGATAGCAACACAATCAGAATCCTAACACATATTACTCAGGTTGGAAAATCATCCAAATTTTCAGTGAAGCAACAATCAGCAAGCCCAATTGGAACCACAATAGACTATACAACAAGGATTTTGGTAGGTCGAAAATAAGTCTTCATTAGAAGATCTTGTTAATAAACTAGCGGAGGCATCTACACAACACATACAGAGAACAAATAAGGCTTTGCAAGTTTAGAGAGCTATCATCAAGAATTTGGAAAATCAGATAGGAAAAATAGCTAAAGCACTTTTAGAGAGGCAACTAGGAGCATTGCACTATGACAATGAGACAAATCCCGAACAACAGGTAATGGTAGTGAAAATTGTGGAGAAAGAGCAAATTGAGGCAATAACTACCCGTAATAGAGTTCAACTACCAAAGATTAATGTAAAGGGACCAGTTGCTAGAAGAGAAAATAGACATACCACGGTAAAGGAGTAATTGGAGGAATCTGAGCAGAACAAAGAAGTAGTGATGTAATAAGGAGGTTCGATCCAATCACGATCTACGTCCCCCGTTACCAAACTCTCCGTCACGAGCAAGGCCTTTTTCACTATATTGATTGACTTATAGTGCAATTCAACCTTCTTACAACGCTTTCGGTGACTTACAAACAAGGATCACCGTTCCTTTATAATGTTGAAATTTTCGGGACTTCAACTCTACCCACAAGTTTGAAAGATAAGTAGTATACAAGTGAAGACTTCTCTTGCAATAAATGATATAATTGAAGTTGAATACAACAAGAGAAGATGGCTAACACTTTAGTAGATAGCAATGATTGAAGCTCAAGTGTTAGAAATGAAAAACACTTTGATAAGAATGATTTTCAAAAGTTGGATTAATCAAATATTTTTCTAATAAATAGATTGAAGAAATGGATGTATTTATGTGATGGATTAATGCTGTCTCACTTTAAATGCTCATATATTTTCACTTATTGAATGCAAAGTGATCTAGTATTTATAGCAACAAAAATGGCCAAAAGTTCTGTTCTACTGGACGAAGCTATCGGACTCCGCTATTGTACCGGACGGTCAACTAACCATTTTTTGTTCAGAAGTCAAAACGTTCAATTTCTTGACCGTTGGACAAACTTGTCATACCGGACGTCTGCTAGAATTACCAGAGCTACTGGATGCGTCCTCTAGCTACCGAATGCTTCCTCTAGATCAGCATGTTTTTGGATTTTTCCTTCTTTAAATAATGTAGCAAAATGTAAATTCATGAAGGATGTTTCTAACATGTTTTACGGACTTTTTGACATGTCTAAAAGTATGTAATAGGTTCGTACTTTTCTTTATGCAAAAATCGTGTTTGTCATGCGAAGAAACGTTGCTTGAGCTTCAAATGACGTATATGCCAAAATACTAAAGTGTTTTACCTTAACATTTGAGATCAAGGTGTCTAAATATATTTTCTTCTAATTTCTTCTTGAAGTGATCGTAGTCTTGATATGTAGCTTGATTTCCACTTTGTCCAAACTTGCAAGAGCTCCACTTGTCATAAACTTCCATAATCACTTAAACACAATTGTTAAATAAAATATGTTTGTTATTATCAAAATGAGAAGTCAACCATAGGCCAACAATTGAAGGATATGATATCTAAGAAAACAAAGCTTTCCGACTGGGAAGAATTGGCATTGATCGAGTAAAGCAATGTAAGGTTGTGAAATAAATTACCACCAAACCTTAAAGATACAGGGAGTTTCACTTTACCTATTTTCAATAGGCAAAGGATTTCATTTTAATGCTTTATGTGGTATAGGTGCACGTGTAAATTTAATGTCTTTGTTTACTTTCAGGAAACTAGGATTTCGAAAAGTCAAAGGATCGAATGTGACTTTAGAGTTGGCAGATAGGAGCATCAGATACCTATGGGACAAGATTGAGGATGTGCTCATCAAGGTTGGGAATTTGATATTCTAGGTGGACTTCCTTGTTATGGACCTCGAAGATGACCAAGATATGTCAATAATCCTAGGACAACTTTGACATAGAATAGGGTGAGCTAACTGTGAGGGTAGAGGATACATGAGATGTTTAAACTACATAATCCACCCAAGCAACCATTAATCCTAGAGGAGGACAAATATGTTGCTAAAGAAGTTTAACAAAGGTTGAAGGAGATAAATCCTAAACACTAGGGAGCCTTGCTCGAGAGAAGAATTGAGAGCTTAAGGATTGGAGGGCAAGAAAAGGAAGTAAACGTGGAAATTGCAATGAATGTAAGGCTACAAGATTCTAGTGTGAACCACCATGATCGATTCCTCCATACAATCTAACCGAAGACTATAAATTAAGCATATGTTGTAAGGCAACCTAATTTTCTATTCCATTTATTATGCTTTCAGTATTTGCATTGCATGTAACTATTAGGTTGCATTAGTT
>NC_036249.1:19104257-19105996 GCF_002742605.1 Olea europaea var. sylvestris | reverse complement strand
ACCAGTTAAGCGGGTTTTAAGGCCATCGAGGGTATTGCAGTTTCCTTTTGTTGCCGGATATGAGAAGGAAATTATTCAAACACAATGATAATGTTGTCGTTTTTTAGGATTACGAAGATAATGTTGACGAGGTTGACAAACCGGCCTTCATGGATTGGTTCCAGAGGGGGTACAAGTAAGTGCATTTCATACCTATCTGTCAAAATTTACTCAATACACAGTTTGACAAAACACATGTAACCTTTAGTGTCGGTCACAGGAAAAAGTTTAGCGAGGAAGATTACGCCATCAAGCCTACTTTTCTAACTGGTTCATTCCCAATAGGTCATAAGACCTGATTCCATGAGCTTATAAATTCGGAGTCATCATTGATTGGTGCGGTACAAATAGGTCACATTTCATATTATAACTAGTCACAGAGACACATTTGATACAAATAGGTCACATTTTATATTCGTATCCAGTTTGGAGTACGCAATGCTTACATCTTTTCTTCTCATTGAAATAGCACATGGATGCCTGCTTCTACTTCATTCGCCAGATAGCAAAACTTAGCAAAAATATGAAATACAGAGCCACTACTACAAACTCATGGTTCCAGATGACAATAAAAGACATTTTTCCTACCTTCATGAAGGACCCAAATGTTCTACTGTCAGAGTCAAGCCTGCTTGAGGTTGCAACAGGTCACAGCCTTCCTTTTAGCTCACCCTGGGCCGATGTTGACTTTGTATTCATACCGATCATACCCACTAACAAAGCACATTGGATGCTTGGCCAGTTACAATTTAGAAGTCATACCTTGACTGTGTTCAACTCGGCAGGTAAATCTTACCGTGACTGGAAGATTTTGCAAAGTATTGAGCCGTACGTGAAGGTATTGCCTGCTCTAATGAATACCCTGGGAATTTCAAAGACGGATCCTGATTATCACGAGCCAGAAGCCAAAGAATTGAAAGTGATCATTGATGACACACTCTCTCAGCAAACAAATGGGTAAGTCTGTGACTAATATTTACAATGCGTATATCCTTTTGATGGATTCATTCATAACAGTCAGTCATATGTTCTGCAGTCATGATTACGGGATATTCGTGGTGTTATATGCGTTGTATCTTATTCGTGGTGGTAGATGTTCCATTTCTCAGAAGTTTGATGCCAGCAAGTTCAGAATGAATATTACTACGCTGCTCTATAAACACCGACAGGTTTACACAAAGAAAGTAAATCATCCTATGACAGGGGAAGCTGTTGTTATAGAATGAAAAGTGGCTTTAGATTTGTTAGTGAAGACAATGATTTAGTTTTTAAATGCTATGAACATTGCATGTGTTTGGTCAATAGAGTTTCATGTAATGAATTGTAACTCGTAACCTTTGATTTGTAGTAAAGGATATTAACATGTTTAAGTTCATGATTTATCCATCTTCGATTATATTTTAACGCTAATTTTTATATAAATTGTGTAAATTATACAAATTCTTTATTTCTAATAGCGACACGTAGTCGGTAAAACATGTCATTGGTACAGCAGACAGGTCACATTTGGATTCTGAACTTGGTCACAGATTTACATATCACGTCACACATACCTTTCATACAACACTTCACATGTCACAACACATGGGTTACAGATATTCTGATTTATGTAACCCATATGTGTCCACACTTCAGGTCACATATTCTCATTTCAGGTTACATATGGTATGTGTCCACACTTCAGATCACATATTCTCATT
>NC_036249.1:19103286-19104157 GCF_002742605.1 Olea europaea var. sylvestris | reverse complement strand
GATAGAAGTGTGAAAGGTGAGAAAAAATAAAAGAAGAATTTTCTCAAACTATTGAGGAAAGTCAAAAAAAAAATGAATGGATGAAAATAACAATACAAATCACAAATGCTTGGTTTTCCTTTTCACATCATCAATTCTAACACAAAAGTCTGTCTCATATTCTCCTGTTGAATTTCTGAGTCGAAACAAGGTATAACTTAAGGAAGAAAAAACCATGTCCTCTAGTTAGAATTTCAAAAGAATAGTAATATAGTGGCCATGGTTTTCTCTCCTGCAGTTACATTAATTATCAAGAAAGTAGTTAAGAACATTATGGTTTTTTGTTTTGTTTATGGTTGTGCAGATGAGTTAATGCTTTTTATTACAACCTTACGGACTACTTTTCTTCACTGTCATAGTGTCATGCCTTTCTTCCTCTTTCCACCACCGACAGAAGACAATTGCACGTAAAGTGGGGTTCACATACTTTCTCTATATATTTAGATGGGACTTATAAATTGCTCATTTTATATGAAGAGAATTAGATAAAGAAATGGTACAATCAAATAAGTTTAGAGGTGTCAGGCAAAGGCAGTGGGGATCTTGGGTTTCAGAAATTCGCCACCCTTTACTGTAAGTTCACCAACCATGCGCACTTAATAATCTTAACTAGAATTCATTTAATTATCCTTCATTTAAAGCTTAACTTATGTGTTTCAGTGTGTGTGATCATTCATCTGCATTTTTATTTTTATTTTAAATGCCATCTGCACTTATTTGAGCTAGTTCTGTGCCATAATTCCATGTTTTCTGCAGCAAAATTTGTTTTCATATTTGTACATTTAGCCCCTTTCTTGAGGCCCTTTTTTTTTTTTTTTTTTTTTTTTTAAAA
>NC_036249.1:19102677-19103186 GCF_002742605.1 Olea europaea var. sylvestris | reverse complement strand
TCAAAAAGCAAGCTACACAATTGTAAACATATAGTAACAGCTATTGCTCTCACCATATGAATCCAGCTGTAATCCTCTTGTTTGAGATCTCAAAGGATACTTAACCCCACCATCCTGATGTAAATAGACACGGTGAAAATTAACAAAAATTACCACCATATATTTAGAAAAGAAATTATTTGGTGAAATGAGAAAACTTACAAGTTTAGAATCACCAGAGTGATCATGATCAGATAATCTTTTTGAAGAAAAATCTGAAACAAGATACAATATACTCCAAATTAGTTGATAGGAACATGGATGCAACATACTAACAAGTCATAAGAATTTAACTTACCAGTGAAAGATGGCTTAACAGAACATCTGAGGCTGCATTGGTACGTCAGACTGCCACATGCAGCACATTTGACTGCAGGGAAATCAAAAGGTTGTTTTCTATTGGAAGTAGCAAATGCAATATGATTTCCATTATCTGCATAAAAGATACATGGCCAATCAGTCATGTAAAG
>NC_036249.1:19101702-19102577 GCF_002742605.1 Olea europaea var. sylvestris | reverse complement strand
GAAACTCACTACCAAAGGATTCTTGACAATCAAAAACAATTTTTTGAACATCAGCAAAAAAGCCAACAAGACTACTTCCATAGATGCAATCTAGCATGCAATCTTATGTGGCTACCATTTTTAACTCAACCAAATCTTACATTGGTGAACAAAATCAAAGTATGCAGAATCAATTATCCGACTGAAAATCACATAAGGAAACGATTGTCAGCTCTATACAACGAGATATACCTCCCCATACAAGTCCAATTGAGTTTGAAATCCCTTCAACATTTGAACATATTGAAGACGTGGAAAGATCGGGGAAAGAAAAAAAGGTAAGCAAAAACAGACATAATCTTCATCAACAACGCCGATTAATGCTTTAGAAGACTATAACATCGATAAGTACAAAAACATTACAGAATGGATATTACAAAATCCATTGGGGTAAGATATTTAATTTTACGTTGTTAACTTAAATATTATAATTTGAATTTTACTCATTTAACACTGATTTAAATTCTCTTATACAGTGCATATTGGAATGATGAAATTGGCAATCTATACGGAAAACAATCGCTAGAAAATATACTAGATGAAACGAAAAGTATAAATATCGTGATAAGTAAGATTTAATAATCATAATTCATTTTTCTCCATTATTCATATATCTAATTTACATTTTTTTTACTAGCATATTGATAAAGAATTAAAGCTATTGAGAAGGCTTGTTACCGTCGATTCTCTGTTGCTTTCTAAAGAATATGCAATCATTGACCTTAGATTCGAAACTGAATATGTTCATTGGTATACAAATATGAAAGAAGGAATTGGCCATTCTGCAACTAATTTCATCGCATTACAATGATACATAAAAGGAAAATTGCCTGTAT
>NC_036249.1:19093191-19097616 GCF_002742605.1 Olea europaea var. sylvestris | reverse complement strand
TTTCAACTTTATTTATACTTAAGCTATATCGGTCAAATATCTCAGTATCATACTTTCTTTCATGTAAAAAATCGCTAATATTTGGTCTAGTTCTGATATTAGATACATATGATATGGTAATTATCCTTGTTGGGTAGAATAATACAAGAATACTCTCAATTTCTTTTTGATATTGATGAAGTGGTGGAATCGGGAATTTTTCTTTGAGAGAGAAACAAACATTTGAAACAATGTATTACTAGTGAATTCATTTCAATACATTGCTACAGTTATTAAGAAGACATTTTCATACTTTGAAAATGTTATGTAATTACAACTTAATCAATTTTTCTAAATATAATTTTCTCAATATATTAAACAAAATTATCATTCAATCATTGATCTTCAAGTTGGTTGCGTAGACGAGTTTTTGACAAGATTCATTGCCGAAAAATGTTAGGATAATAATGTCGCTTACTATTTTTAATATTTGTTTAATTTCAAGATTCCATGCCACCTTAATACCTGTTAATTATTTATTGTGCGTTTAATGCTTCAATTATATGCGCAATAATTGATCAATTTAGGGATAACACTGATATTGAGTGGTGATGTATATTCTAGCCCATGCAATAATTAACCTAGATATTATAAGGAATCGAGAGATAATTATAGGCTATGCAATCTATATAAAATTTTTGTAGGTTAAAGCATTCATATGTCTATAAATTTAAATAGAAATATAATAAATTCGGGGCATATTTACAGAATTAGTGTTATTTGAGAGCGATCACTAGCTACAATAAGTTAACTCGATTGTTGACACGTATGAAAAGGTACTGCATGAATTGAAATTAGATGAACGTTAACAAACTACGTGAAGTCGGAATCCTAACCATTTAACCCCATAATTTTCTCAATTGGATTTAATTAGATTATTTAATTTAGTTCAAGTATAGCTACAAAAGACATCTTGAATTAATTTTTGTTATCGTTTTAATATAAATTGAAATTAAGTTAGTTTAAGAAATTGATAGTGGATAGTAGTATATGTGAAGAAGCTATTGAATTAAAGATTCATTTTATTACTTACACAATTCGTACACTTGCGAAATTACACGAACAAATTTATGGCACCGGTGTGGGAGACTAATTTGTTTTCTTTAGTTTTTGTTGTTAATTCTGGCTTTTATTCAAGTTTTCCTTTTTTCTTAGATGATCTACTTGTTTTTCTTGATTTTATTGACAGAAAAACAAAGGAAGCAGTAGCACAGCAACAACATGAGATGGGAGATTTCGAAATTAATGGAGATTGCATAACTATAGGGAATTTCTCTGCCCTAGCACTCTTTAAAATGAATGGATATGATGCACGTGTTGAAATTGATTATGACTTGCTTTGGAGTATTATAGGGACTACAAGTTTTTCAAGTACAAGGTGAAAGTGAAGTTGATGAGGATGATTTGTAATTAAGATTATTATGGACATAACTGGAATATCGAGTACAACATAATCCATAGAGCTAACATACAATCAAAGTTTGGAGCAACTTTCAAATCTCTATTGGCCTGAAGGTTTAAATATTGAAACCCCACTAATCTTCAAAAAGAATGTGACCATACTCATGAAAATTTCCTTGTACAACTGTCAAAAATTTTAGATAGTAGACAGATTATTCAACCTAAGGAGCCAACAATAAAAGAAGAGGAGCATGAAGAGGCCGAGAAATTAATCATAACAGGCCAAAAAGAATTAATAGTATTTAAAGAAAATGGGTCAACTTTGTTGTTTGTTCAAAAATTGAATTTGTGATTAAACATTGTGGAGGAGATTGAATTACACATTGATGAGTACAAACCATGGGATGAATGAAAGTCCTACAAATTTGAGAAGGGCAAAGGAAAAATTTAGAGGACGGATGCAAAGTGATGCAAAATCAACATAAGAAAGCTAAGCGGTACCTTCAATGAGATTTTTTTTCTTGAAACTTTTCTACAATTTTATTTTATTTTTTACATTGAATTGAGATAGATGGGATAAGTAAATGACGTCTTTGAATTATTATTTTTTATAGATCTTGATTATAATTTATTATTGATTGTTGCCAAGTTTGCTTATAATTTCAATTTTAGGAAAATTTGGCATAAAGAACAACAATCCCTTTTGGAAGGAGGATAAAGAAAAAGAAAATATTTTACAAGTTTCAAGGCTAACTCCATCTATCAACACTTATCTGACAAATCTAAATTCTCTCTTTTACTAAATTTCTGTATTTTGGGCTTTATAGTGTTCCATTGAGGACAATGTAGGAATTAATTTTGGGGTGAAAACTCTAAATCTTCTTTTAATTTAATATGCATGAATAATTTGTGTTTGATTAATTTAGGTTTACTTTTGATTAAAAAAGGGAAAACTCAATGAAAAAAAAATTGGAAAAAAAAACACAATTTTTTTAGCTTTATTATTCAAGTTTGTGTGACTTAACTCGTACAAAATAATTAATTCGCTATCCAATGATAATATTGTGCACGTGTAAGATAAAAATTTTGATCGATTCATGTGGACACCCGAATTTTTACTTATTTATGAATCACATTATCTTATACATAGCTTTTGATAAATTCAAGCACATATTCATTCATTCTTTTTTTTTTTTTGATACCCAGGTGTCCACTTTACAGCGACTAATCATGGGGTCTACGATCCAACCCCTCTTCAAGCAGACCAGGTAAACTGCGGATTGTGCCCCAAACTGGACAGGGTCCAAGAGCCCTCCCAACTGAACTGCCAAAGTGCCGAACGAGTCAAAACCCATGTATGCGCCTTGCCTTCCAAGGAACTCCTTCCTTCCAAGAAATATCCTGCCTTCCAGGAGAAAGCCTTGCCTTCCAAGAGCTCCATGAATCGAACCCGCGACCTCTTAACTGCCTGCCTTGAAGAACTCCGTCCTTTGCCAGTTGGGATGTGCCCCTGGGGAGCAAGCACATATTCATTCTTGATTGCGCTTATGGTTGACTATGAGTTGAGTTATGTAGTCAACAACCTTATAATCTTTTAAGACTTTGGAATATGTTTATTACACTACTCGACTCATTTAGAACCATATTCGAAACTCTTTTATAATTTGGGGTGATTAGATCCATCCAAAACCAAGAATATCACCACTTAAATATCTCTCATTTCCTATCGTTAGTCAAAAAAACTAAAAGACATTACACTAGTCGTGGTATGTAGGAAAATTTTTAGATACATTGTAGTGACCCTATTCATGATCAATGTTTAGGAGATGATTTACAAGGAAAGAAGGCTGCCTACAATGTACAGGAGAATCAGCAAGATCCCGAAAACAAAAGAATGGACAAAAAAAAATGAAAAAAAATGTAAAACACAACAAAGTTTGTTGAGGTAGTAGCAGAATAACTATCAATGCTATCTCTGTTTGGCTAAGTCTTGGTCATCGATTAGAAATTGAAAGGATGATTGAGTAATTGCTGAAAATAAGTCATATCTCATTGTTATTTTGCCTTTGGGAGAATTAAAAATGAAGAGAGCAACACGAGTGATAGAAGAATATATTGACGTTACTGGGAGTTCATTTGTTTGGGAAAAGAGACTGTGGAAGTTGAAATACATGTATAATGACCCGACCTCTATGTCCAAGTAGTTATAGTGTTTGCTCTTGACAACTCGAGCCGATCTTACCTTTCACAAATTTTTATCGCAACTCTAGGATTCGAATGCAAGATATCTGCTTGGATTCAACTTAAGTATCTCTTAAGGAAAAAGTCTTTTGTTCGAATCCTAGGAAGTGACAGAAAGCCATGAGGGGTAAGATAGGTATAGGTTCTTCTAGAATTGACAGTAGTAAGTTAACGGTTTGGGCATAGAGATCAGATCATTACAAAAATGTGCATTTCTTTGTAATGGCTCGAGCCTCTATGCCCTAGCCGTTAACGTATATTCTATCCACTCTAGGAAAGCCTAAACCCATCTTACCATTTATGAATTTCTATCTTGTTATTAAGATTCGAACACTAGATCTTTGCCTAATATCTATATATGTTATATCTATACATTTCATGGCATGCGCGTAACAAAGGAACTATGGATTTCCAGTGTAAGACATGTGAAGTGATTGCAATTAACTTACGGCTGATGAATGTGTGAGTTCATGCAGGTCAAGAGAAAATCTGTTGGGATCTGATCAGACACCCTCGATGACTCTCAATTCACTACCAAGCTATGTTCGCCACAGTGTTACCAGAACTATCCCAACATTGTCGATCTTTACTACAATTTGGCTCTCGGAGGAGGTGATCTTCACAGCCTCCAACTCTTCCTCAAACAACATTATTTAAAAGCTTAACTTATTAAATAGTGAACAAGTTCATTAATTTGACCCTTCTCATGAACAACCATAGACAATTTTATTGAAGTCATGACAC
>NC_036249.1:19088448-19092483 GCF_002742605.1 Olea europaea var. sylvestris | reverse complement strand
TTTCTTTTTCTTGTTGATTTTCAAAAGTGGAAATTTCATATATATGATTGTAGCCACACCATTCATACATCGGAAGAAATCAAAGTACGTGTAGAAACGGTAATGACTATAGTCGAATCATTATTAATCTCTGTAGACATTTTCTCCATCAAACCAAGTTTGAAAAAACATAGAAATAAATGTATGAAATTGGAAATCTTACCATATCTATCTTGTCAAAAGAATGGGTAAGCATCTCCACAATTTACTATAATATTTAATTTTTTTATTTAATTTAATGTTATATTTACATACAGTATTAATATAATCTAATTTTAAACTATCTTTTCTATTGGCCAAATTCTGGAGTTTTCCTTCTCAAATACATAAAATGCTTCGTTTTCGGATATCCATTAGAAACAGTTTCACCAAAGAAGATAAGTTTGTACAGACAAAAAATTGCAACAGATACCTATCAAAATGAATATTTTTTACGTCCCTATTTAGCCTAATTCTAACAAATTTTAAAAATACATAGAGATTCTTAAAATATAGTAAGATCCCTTTGTCAAAATTCAATGCATAATTTTATATTTATAACTTTAAAATTTTTTATTTTAAATATTTTTGTACATGAGAATAAATGTAGGTTATTCGATAGCAAATACAACACTACTTAACACACGAGATTTCAAAGTGTTGGACTAAGGTACAAATTATGGTATTTTGAGTAATTATCCTCTCTCTCACTCTTTCTGGATGCACTAAATTTTTAGTTTAAATATCACCATACTTATTTTTGCAGTGGAGACCATACTGTAAAAGTAATCAACTGCAAATTGGAAAATGCTTAAACATGTTGAAAGATTGTCGGAGGATACTTTGGGTGGTAAGCTTCTATTCTAAAACTTTACATATTAATTTCATTATTGTCTATAAAATTACTGTGAAATCTCTTCTTGGAAGATCAATCTAACATTTAACCCCATAGAGGTAAATAAATGGTAAGTTAGAGAAGAAAAAAATAAAAAAGATAGATTATACAGATGAAAGTATATTATTTAATTCCTCATCATGAATATGTTCTCATCGCTTCTGAATAATGATATAAAAATTTATCCAACCTTCTATTATGTAGAATATATACCTTAATGTTCTGTTGAAAACATTTTACATAGTGTTAGGCCCCTATTGCTGTTTATGATCTACCTTTGACAATAGATTTTTCATGTCTCAGATAATTGAATGGTTGCGTTGTTTTATTTAGCTTGAACTTTATGAATTCATTTAATGTCTCATTGTTGCTTGGTCTTCTGCTGGTTAAATTCCATTCACTCCATCGTGAAGTTCTTCAAGTAGAAGTTTATATACAAAGTTCGACTATGGGATGCAAACGCTGCTGAATGTTTAGGTAACCTTAAAATTTGAGCATTGAGTAAAAATGGTTGCAATTACGAGCCCCCTTATGAGTGGCAAGTCTACAAGTGACCTATTTCTTTTTCTCTTATAATAGCTTCATCTTATAAGTTTGAAAAAATAGTCCCAAAAGTTCCCCGTACCATTTTCTTGTATTTTTCTGAAACTATATATTTAATCTAATGCAGGGTTTATTATACTTGCACTCAATTCAAGGTACATAGAGATATTAAAAGTCGTAATGTGTTGTTGACAGAGTTAAATATTATTTTACTATCTATATTTACAAAAAGTTCTTGTTAATACTTGTGCAGATGGGTGATTAATTTACCTTATGGTTCTTAAAATCTTAGAAACCCCTTTAAGTTAGAACCTACTATATATGCCAGTGCAAAGGTACTTCTATTATATCTGTCTTCATTTATATCTCAATTGACATTATTTTTTCTTTGCTATTTCTGTCAAATTTGTAACCAATATATTCAGGCTTTTTAATTGTACTACTGTGAATGTATTCTGCTTACACCTTAATCATTCGAATGAAAATAAATAACATGATGATCGAGATAGAACAAAGACTTGGGTTCATATCTGCCGCCACCAATTCATGATACTTTTGCAAGTGATATGCTGAAGATAAAATGAATTCATGAAGCTTTTGAAAATCAAATTTAAATAAATAAATAAATAAATAAATGTAACCACTTCACGAAGGCCTAAGGTTTTGGATCACATGCTCACATAAATTTATTCATTTGTATTTTTGTTGTAATACATAAAATTTATCAGTCCTTATTGATTTATGAAACAATTTATTTTACGTCAGATATAATTTTGTGCAATTTTCATGTCCGCTAAAATGATAATTGGAAAAATGAAATGAATATTTAAATAGTGGAGACTACAATGTTATGCATATATGATTATTCACATTTCAATTCTTAATTACAGAGATCATGGGAAAGGGCAAAAATGGCATCATCGCTGGATGAAGTTGGTAGAGCTCCACTTCATTTTGCTCTATTTATGCTTATTTATAAATCAAATGATATCAATAGAATTATGTTAAAGTTTTTGGTTTTTGTGGTTTCTAATTGGGTGTTGATGCATTGATATAGTTGTGGTGACGGATAATAATAACATTGTAAAATGCTATAAAGGATTTGGCACGGATGTAATATTGACAATAGAATCATCTTAAATTGCTAAAATAAGTCCTTCAATCTATTGTGAATCATTGAAACCTGTGTTGGTTGGATATATTGCTAATTTTTTGCTTTTGTAAATTTTCTAGGCACAAAGAATTGTAATGAAGTACATCAAAAGCTTCGAAACAAGTACGATATTGTATTCAAATGGATGAACCTCTTATTAAACCTAAAATAATGGATGGCATGGTAAAGGCTCTTCAAGTAGTATTTATGCCATATGTACTACTAGGAAATGAATTCAATAACACAACAAATAACAAAAAATGGAAAAGATAACGATAGTAAAGGTTGAGCTCATATTTTATTATCTTTTCTCTCCAGCAAGATAGCAATCAATACTATCTCCAAAATGCGATGCCCAGTTCTTGCAATGAGCAATGGTGCACTGCCAGTTTCTACTTGGTATGTCATTTAGGCTCACTCCAAACCAGTCTACAACTCATGCTGCTCATGCTTGAAGGCTATATTATAGCATGTAGATACCACTTAGGAGTTCATAGTGGTCAACTGTACATTGATTTATTTTAGTTGAATTCCAAAGGTTAGTGTTTCGTATGTACTCGAGTGTTAAGAAAGTCTCATTGGTGAGTACGCACCAATAATAAAGTCCCCAATGTGAACCAATCCTTGGTCATATAATTATTGTCAGATCACCCTCAGGGTGCCATAAGTATCAAGACTTGGAGTTGTTCGTCTATCAGCGTTTGAGCTATTATTATGGATTTCTCATGGTACTTTTGAATTGAAATGAAATTTAAATACTTTTCTTTTCTAAACATTGTCTTTTCATAATTCGTAAGACTGGTTTGAGAATTTGAAAGAAAAGCTCCATAAAGCCAACTATGGTTATTTATTTGGAATTGATATAGTGCTGGAAAGGTGAATCCTCAATTTTTTATAGTTGCTTCATTTGGGGATTTAGCTATCTATTAAACAATTGTGAAATCATTTCTGTACCATAATCCTGCATTGAAATATCAACATTCTATTTGTAAAGCTATTTTTTTTCTCACTACATTGCACCTTTTGTCGTATAGATGGATTTTTTTTTTCATGTTCTCCTGATCGTGCTTGAATTTCTCAATTTCCACTTTATGTGTTCGAAATTAGAAGGCCTTGTTTGAGTAGCAATAATGAAATTCAAATCTTGTATAAATTATCACCTTCGATTGCGAAACTTACTGAGTATATATGTATATATATTTTTTCATTTGTAAGGTTCTTCATTCTTCTTGCTAGCATTATACACTCCTCTGCAAAAAGTAAATGCTTTTTACCTTTTATCTTATTTATTTTTCCATTGAAAGATACCACTACAAAAGTTGTTCCTTCTAAAGCTAATCTCAATAAAAGGTCTGTTTCAAAATCCAAAACAAAAATTATTATTTTGAACTGCTTCAATATTTTATATCCAAAGTTAACATATCTT
>NC_036249.1:19079878-19087718 GCF_002742605.1 Olea europaea var. sylvestris | reverse complement strand
ATAAGTTCGAAGTTGTTCAATGAAGAACGATGAAGAGAAGACAATACGCCTCACTTTAATTCAACATCAAATATGTCAAAAGTTGTTCTTACAATTGAATGAAAACTTCTATTTATACTAAATCTAAAAACTAGGTAAAAATCGTGCAAAAGTCGAGTATAATTCCCAAAGTATGGAAAAGAATCAAAAACTAACAAAATATGGAAAAATACCAAAAATAAGAAATTCGTCCAAAAATTGGCCTATGCGACCGCAACGTGCAATTCCATGCAGTCACATGGTTCAAACAAAGCTTCGATAGACCACCGTGCGACTGCGAGCGTGTATGCCTATGCGACCGCATAGGCTTAAAACTTCCCTCTGATTTCAGCCTTCGACATTAAATTGATCTAAGTTTATTCGACCTTCGACCCGAACATGAAAGTTGCTCAATTTTGAGTCCCGAACATGGTGTCTTCAATCGTTGCCTTGATGAGCAATCCCATCGCCTCGTTGACTCGTCTCGTCTTCGATCGCGTCATCGGTCCGCCATCAATCGACTCTTGGGTCATATCATCCCTCTCCCTCTTCAAAAGGATTTGTCCTCGAATCTAAACCTACATCAAACAGAGAAAGATCAAATACATTAAAAGTAGTTGAAACATTATACTTACCTGGAAGGTCCAACTTGTATACATTATCGTTTATCTTTTCAATAACTTGAAATGGACCATCGCCCCTCGATTGCAACTTGGACAACTTGTTTGCATTATCGTTTATCTTTTCAATAATTTGAAATGGACCATCGCTCTTCGGTTCCAACTTAGACTTCCTTTGTTCCGGAAACTGCTCCTTCCTAAAGTGTACCCAAACCCAATCGCCAGGCTCGAATGTCACGTGCTTCCTACCTTTGTTCGCCTGCGGTGCAACCAACTTACTTTTTGTTTTCAATTTGCGCTTTTACCTTTTCATGGAGTGACTTAACCAATTTCGCCTTCTTTTTGCCATCTAAACTACCATGTTCATTCATAGGTAAATGAATTAATGCCAAAGGAGTTAGTGGATTAAAACCATATACAATTTCAAATAGAGAATATGACGTAGTAGAGTGAACAGCTCGATTGTATGCAAATTCAACAAATGGTAGACACTCCTCCCAACTTTTCAATATTTTATTGATTATTGTGCGTAACAATAGTGTCATGGTCCTATTCACTACCTCGGTTTGCCCATCCGTTTGTGGGTGACAAGTTGTGGAAAATAGTAATTTAGTGCCTAATTTACCCTACAAAACTCTCCAAAAGTGACTTAAAAATTTGACATCCCGATCCGACACAATGCTTCTAGGAACCCCATGTAAATGCACAATCTCTTTAAAAAATAAGTCAGCAATGTTCGTGGCATCATTTGTTTTGTGACATGGTATAAAATGTGCCATTTTGCTGAACCTATCTACAACCACAAAAATAGAATCCCGACCTCTCTTAGTCCTAGGTAAACCCAAAACAAAGTCCATCGAGATATCAACCCAAGGCTCACTAGGTGTAGGTAAAGGTGTGTACAAATCTTGAGGTAAAACCTTAGACTTAGCCCTTTTACAACCTATGCACCGACTACAAATTCGCTCAACATCACTTTTCATCTTAGGCCGATAAAAATGCTCCTTCAATAAGTCTCATCAATCCACCACTATGTGCCTCCCTTACTAACAACTCCCGAATAGAACAATTAGGAACACATAACCTATTTTCTTGAAATAAATATCCCTCATGTCTAAAGAACCTATCAACCGCCCCTTTAATGCATGACAAATAAATATCCAAAAAATCAACATCTTTTTCATACAGTTCCTTAATATGTTCAAACCCAAGTAACTTAGAATTAAGAGTAGTTAGCAATATGTACCTTCGCTACAACGCATCCGTCACCACATTTTCCTTACCTTGCTTATACCAAATGACGTATGAAAAGATCTCAATGAATTCCATCCACCGCGCATGCCTCTTGTTCAATTTATCTTGTCCCCGCAAGTGCTTTAGTGACTCATGATCGGTGTGTATTACGAACTCCTTTGGCCATAGATAATGTTGCCAAGTCTCCAAAGCTCGAACAAGTGCATAAAATTCTTTGTCATATGTAGGATAATTTAAAGCAGCTCCATTCAATTTCTTGTTGAAATATGCAATAGGCCTCTGATCCTGCATTAAAACTGCTCCAATCCCTATTCCTGATGCATCAAACTCAATCTCGAATGTTTTGTCAAAATTAGTAATGCCAAAACAGGTGCTTCACACAATCTACCTTTAATAGTATTAAATGCAAGTTCTTGTTCATCACCCCAATGAAAACCTGCACTCTTTTTAACTACTTCCATGAGTGGTGCGGTAATAGTGCTAAAATCTTTCACAAAACGCCTATAAAAACTAGCCAAACCTTAAAAACTCCTAACTTCTGTTATGCTTTTAGGTATCGGCCAATATCTAATAGCTTTTATCTTTTCGTCGTCTACTTCTACCCCATTAGCACTAACCATAAATCCAAGAAATATAACTCTATCCATACAAAACATGCATTTCTTAATATTAACATAGAGTTGTTCTTTCCTTAAAACAATTAGCACACATTTTAAATTTTCCAAATGCTCTCCTAGGTCTTTGCTATAGATGAAGATGTCGTCAAAATAAACTACAACAAATTTTCCTATAAAGGCACGTAAAACATGATTCATTAAGTGCATAAAATTTCTAGGTGCATTTGTGCGTCCAAACGGCATAACCAACTATTTATATAAACTATATTTAGTTTTAAAAGTCGTTTTCCATTCATCATCCTCCCGCATACGAATTTGATGACATCTGCTTTTTAAATCAATTTTAGAAAATACGCAAGCACCATGTAATTCATCAAGCATGTCATCTAACCTAGGTATAGGGTAACGGTACTTTACTGTTATATTGTTGATAGCCCTACAATCCAGGCACATTCGCCATGTTCCATCCTTTTTTAGCACAAGCAAAACCGGTACCGCACAAGGACTCATGTTTTCCCTCACGTATCCTTTGTTCATCAACTCCCCACTTGTCTTTGAAGCTCCTTAGTCTCCTCGGGATTACTTCAATAAGCCGGTCGATTTGGAATGACAGCTCTAGGTATGAAGTCAATTTGATGTTCAATTCCTCGAATAGGCGGCAATCCACTTGGTTCATCCTCCGAAAACACGTCGTCGAATTCCTGCAACAAAGACTTAGTCAAACTATGGAGGGGTGGGTTAGTTTCCTCAAAATTGAGGAGTGATTCCTTATAAACTAACAAGATCATCAAAGAAATTCGCTCTTATTTTCTCTCTTCTCTCAGAACACTCTCTTTCTTTTCTCTCTTATGATTGTTCTCTCTTTTCCTCTCTAGTGGCTATCTCAACATTTTCTCTCTTTTTCTCTAACTCACCACATTCTCTCATTTTTTCTAACTCCTTGGCTCTCCTCTCTTCCTCACTTCTCAATTTTAATTGGTTCTCATAGACTTGCACCGGTGTTAATGACACAAGAGTAATGGTCCTTCCATCCTTAATGAAACTATATCGATTTTTGTACCCATCATGCATAGCCTTCCTATCGTATTGCCATGGTTGCACTAATAAAATATGTCCTGCTTGCATTGGCACCACATCACACACTAACTCATCCTTATAAGTCCCAATTAACAAATTAATTAACACTCTTCGATTCACCCTCACCTCGCCACTCTCGTTCAACCATTGCAATTTATAAGGTCTCGGGTGTCTCAACAATGTTAAACCTAACTTTTCTACAAGAGAAATGCTAGCTACATTAGTGCAACTACCACCATCAATTATAACACTATATACCGTATTGTTAACATGGCATCGAGTGTGGAAAATGTTTTCCCGTTGCAACTCCAAGTCATTTGCTTTGATGTGAGTTGTAAGAGCTCGTCTCGTGACTAGTAGATCTCCAACTGGCCCTTCAAATTTTTCTTCTTCACTAACATCTTCCAATGTCGGCATGTCATCAAACTCGCCATCACTATCGCTCACTATCTCCCCATAATCCCACAACACCATCGCCCGTTTGTTTGGACATTGAGAAGCAATATGCCCCGTTCCCAAACACCTAAAACATTTGATGTCCCCATTGCGCGACGGTTGTGCCTCCGATTTTGATATTGGTTTGCTAGCGTTTTCATCCTTACCATTTTGTCAATCACTTTTACCTCTAGGTGAAGCCCTGTTTTTGTTGTTGTCATCCCACTTCAATTTCCACGTTGAATTAGAATTCGAAATACCCAACGGTTGCCTAGACGTCCTCTTCCTCTTCAATTGCCTCTCGACCTTCATTGCCATATGTAACATGTTCTCAATTTCCACATAGTGTTGCAACTCTACAACGTTTGCAATATTCCAATTTAACCCATTCAAGAATCGTGCCATGATAGCTTTCCGGTCTTCCTCCACATTAGCCCGAATCATAAGAATTTCCATCTCCTTGTGATAATCCTCTACGCTTTTCGACCCTTGGTACAAACCTTGCAATTTTTGATGGATTTCCCTATAATAGTGACTCAGAACAAACCTCCTCCTCATCAACGTCTTCAACTCATCCCAAGTGCTAATTGGCCTTTTCTGACCCCTATGCCGTGATGTAAGTACTTGATCCTACCAAGATATCCCGTAATCCACAAATTCAAGCACCGCCAATTTTATCTTTTTCTCCTCTGAATAATTATAGCACTGAAAAATCATCTTAACCTTCCATTCCCACTCTAAATATGCTTTCGGATCGCTTCTCCCCTTAAATTTCGGAATAGTCATTTTAATAATCCCCAAATTCCCATCTACTTCATCTCCCAAGTTATTTCTACCCCGTCTTTCCATCCTATCGCCCCTATGCCTCGGTCGACCCATATAAATGTCATTTTCATCAAAATCATCCTCACTACTACGATACTCATCTCGCTTTCCTATCCTAGATTCACGCCTACCCG
Source organism: Olea europaea var. sylvestris (assembly GCF_002742605.1). Lineage (NCBI taxonomy): Eukaryota > Viridiplantae > Streptophyta > Magnoliopsida > Lamiales > Oleaceae > Olea > Olea europaea. Next base: position 19,082,738 of record NC_036249.1, on the reverse strand, counting down.
ACCCCCTAGCATTAGACATCACCACTTGTTCCCGGCTAAGATTAGTGATTGTGGTACCTATTTGTGCCATCTATTCCTCTTTCCTATCCACCTTCTCCCTAACATCACCAAGTACCCGTTCAAACCTCCGTATCATGTCCTCTGATGCATTGTTGTCACTACCGTTCTGGCTTAAGTTAGAACCTTCTCTTTCCGACATCATGTCGCACAAATTTATATGCCTCACAAATATATCACTCGAAAACACTCAATATGGCTTTTTCCTTCTATTAAACTCACCACTCAACCTCTTACCACTCAAAGTCTCCCTCCAAGCACTTCAAAGAACCAAGTAAACTAAATCAATTATTTTACCGGGAATTCAACAAATCGAATAATAATTAAGAATTACGAGACTCAAGGAATTGAATTAGGTGGAATAGATGATTGTTTTGACAAGAATATCAGAATAGACTCAATAGTAAAGTGAAGAATTGACACAATGGATTAGCCCAAATCGCACAATTTGAGAGTTGTTTTTGTGTTGGTAGTAAAAACAAGAAATAATAAGATCAATTTTTTTTGTGTACTGTACAGATGAACAGTAACCATATGGTGAACAATACTTTTTTTGACTTTTTTTGGACCTTTTGTAAAGAAATGAGATTAAACAACCAACAACTCAATGAATTGAAATTGACGATAATTTAACGACACGAGAATGACTCAAACGATGAAGAACACAAGAACGACGAATAAGAAATAGAAAGACTTAACGACATGAAGAACGACAATAGAAATTGGGAAGAATGAAGAAAATAAGATGAAAAGATATAACCTTCAATTAATTTGGAGCCTGGCTCTAATACCAACTAATGCGAACCCCGTAGCAACGTTGACTATGAAACCCACAACGAGATTGACGAACCCAAGAAAACCAAATTAATCCAAGAGTTTAGGATTAATCCAAAAGAAAGTCGAACCAAAAAATCCAACAAGAACGACGCTTGAAAGACCCCTTGATCATGCAATCCAAGAATTAAATCCGATTGTTTGAATACCACAAGTTAACACTTGATAAGTTCGAAGTTGTTCAATGAAGAACGATGAAGAGAAGACAATACGCCTCACTTTAATTCAATATCAAATATGTCAAAAGTTGTTCTTACAATTGAATGAAAACTTCTATTTGTACTAAACCTAAAAATTAGGTAAAAATCGTGCAAAAGTCGAGCATAATTCCCAAAGTATGGAAAATAATCAAAAACTAACAAAATATGGAAAAATACCAAAAATAAGAAATTCGTCCAAAAATTGGTCTATGCGACCACAATGTGCAATTCCGTGTGATCGCATGGTTCAAACAAAATGCCTCTTTTGAGCTTCGGTAGACCACCGTGCGACCGGGAGCGTGTATGCCTGTACGACCGCACATGCTTAAAATTTCCCTCCAATTTCGGCTTTCGATATTAAATTGATCCAAGTTGATTCGGCCTTCGACCCAAACATGAAAGTTGCTCCATTTTGAGTTCCGAACATGGTGTCTTCAATCATTGCCTTGACAAGCAATCCCATCACCTCGTTGACTCGTCTCGTCTTCGATCGCATCATCGGTCCGCCATCGACTATCAACGAGTCTCATCCCGCACTTGCCTTCGTTGGGCTCGACTCTTGGGTCATATCAAAGAAGAAAAGGAAAAAGGAAAAAAAAAAGAAAATTTGCTAAGTTGTTAGGAATTAAGTGCTTCCTATTATTAGGCTTGAATTCCTCAATTTTGAAAGGTAAGAAAAAGTTACTTATTGTCAAGTTATGTTTATTTTATAGTTGTTAGATTGTTAGTTTAAATTAAATTTTACTGAAGGGGTTAAGTGTAATAAACTATGAAATTGAGTAATGTGAAAGAAAAACTAGTTTGAGTAATTAAAGAGACTATGGAAATCGCTTAAATGTGAAATGATTAACTTTGGGTATCACCTATTTAATTATTGAAATTACTTAAAATAATTAATTGTTGATTTAAAAATTATATCATATTTTAGGCAGTGATACTGATATCGAAACAGTTTACCAAGTGAGTTGATTTTGCGAACATAGTTCTGTGAGTGAAAAAATATAAATATTTAGTATTTATAAATTTAGTACATTAGTAAAGTATGTGCAATTATGTGTTTGATTTTATGATTATTACAAAAATCTCTTTTATTATGATACACGTGGAATCTCAAAGATATGGCACATTTGTGACTTGGTATTAAGACATGTGATATTGAGATTTGTTTAGTATGTGAGACATGAAATATAAAGATCGGCCAGAAAAGTACCCAAGATTATATACTTTTTCTAGTTCACAGAGAGGCCTTGGTCGTGTTCTATTCTATATGAAGGGGTCTTGACCGTGTACATATAGTTCACAGAGGGACCTTGCCTGTGTTCTAAAATTGATTACCAGAGGTCTTTGAGACCGATTTTTATTTACGAAGGGGGAAAAAAGCCCGTGGTGAAAGTTCTTAGCCCAAGGGGTAGACTACATATTTCAGTCAGAGGGTACGTTTGATGTGATGAGATTATAGCGTAATTATCAGCTGATGTTTATATCATGATTTTGAGATGATATTTTATGACCTTATGTGAATATTTCACTTTTGGTTATAATGACATCATGTTATCTTGTAAATTATTAAATGATATGAACTCGATTTTCGATAGAAATGTAAAATTGAAAAAATATAATTATTTTCGAACTTCTCTACTCACTAAGCTATCAACTCATATATTTTCCCACGATTTTTCTTATAGGTAGCAATTGAGTCTTTCTAGCTGGAAGAGCCTAATGATTTCGGAATGAGAGCCATGACATGTGTTGAATATTATAACCCATAT
>NC_036249.1:19051399-19077497 GCF_002742605.1 Olea europaea var. sylvestris | reverse complement strand
TATTGGTTGGAAGCCGTAATGAGCCTTCGAAGGTCCCCTATTGGTTGGAAGCCGTAATGAGCCTTCAAAGGGAAGAGGCGATGCCGTGGAGAGTGTCGAGCCTCCTGTATTGGTTGGAAGTCGTAATGAGCCTTCGAAGGGAAGATGCGATGCCGTGGGGAGTGACAAGCCTCCTATACTGGGTAGTTTGAACGTTACTAGCATTTATTACCACTGATTGTTATTCTGTAGTTTGGTATTCCCAAAGAAGGGTGTTTTATTTCCAAAGTATACCGATAGACGCGTGTCATGATGTGGCCCATAGAAGTTGAGGCATCAGATATAACGAACGGTGTGGATGCGATCGCAATGTAGATGGTCAAGATCTACAAAATCGAACAGGTGAAAATGTGTACGGCTCTCTTTAAAAGGGGCTAATCACTTGGACGCTCAGCAGTTGACATAAGTTGTTTAACTTTGTGCGCATGGTATGTTTAAAGAAGGTTTTTTTTTTTTTTTGGCAATCGATGAATTTTTTAGGGAGTTGGTGTAATGAATTCCTTGTTTATGGAAGATGCTATAAAGTGTATAAGTCAAGAAATTGTTGGATATATGATGCGGCTTTCTCAGACCTATGGAAATCGAAATGTAGTTTTACTACAATCTTCTTTGAAGGCCGCAAGAGCAACACGAGGTCCTTAGATTTCGTGTTGGCTCCTAAAATTATGTTGCAATAGTGTGCGATCTCACCTAAAATGCCTTCAATGGAACTATGTGGATCCATAGCCTTAAGGCTTGTTGTACTGTGTAATGTTTTTGAAGCACTTGTAATTGTCCTTTCTAATGTAAACAGTGGGTCACTCCTAATCGTAAATTCATTAAATAAATTTTGCTATTTATTACGTAAACTGTGTTACTATTGTGGCTTGTTGACACGTCACTAGGGGTTGAATTGTTTTATTTGTTGTTGTTGGCTTGGCAATATATGATACTTCATTCGAAATGCATTCTCCGAAAGGGAGAGACAATGCCTTCGTCGAGGCGAGCCACTTAGATAGTGGAAGTCGCGATAGGACTTCAAAGAGTAGAGGTGATGCCTTCGTTGAGGCGAGCCATTGATTCTTGGAAGTCGTGATAGGACTTCGAAGAAAAGAGGCGATGCCTTCGTCGAGGCGAGCCACTTAGATAGTGGAAGTCGCGATAGGACTTCAAAGAGTAGAGGTGATGCCTTCGTTGAGGCGAGCCATTGATTCTTGGAAGTCGTGATAGGACTTCGAAGAAAAGAGGCGATGCCTTCGTCGAGGCGAGCCACTTAGACTTGGTATAAGTCGTGATAGGACTTCGAAGAGTAGAGGCGATGCTTTCGTCGAAGCAAGCCACTGATACTTGGAAGTTGTTATAGGACTTTGAAGAGAAGAGGCAATGCCTTCGTCGAGGCGAGCTACTTAGACTTGGTGGATGTCGTGATAGGAATTCAAAGAGTAGAGGCAATGCCTTCGTTGAGGCGAGCCACTTAGACCTTGTGGAAGTCATGATAGGACTTTAAAGAGAAGATGCAAGGTCTTCGTCGAGGCGAGCCACTTAGACTTGGTGGAAGTCATAATAAGACTTCGAAGAATAGAGGCAATGCCTTCATCGAGGCGAGCCACTTAGACTTGCTAGTAGTCGTGATAAGACTCTGAAGAGTAGAGGGGATGGCTTCGTCGAGGCGAGCTACTTAGACTTGGTGGATGTCGTGATAGGAATTCAAAGAGTAGAGGCAATGCCTTCGTTGAGGCGAGCCACTTAGACCTTGTGGAAGTCATGATAGGACTCGAAGAGAAGAGGCGAGGTTTTCGTCAAGGCCAGTCACTTAGACGTGGTGGAAGTCATGATAGGACTTCGAATAGTAGAGGCGATGCTTTCATCGAGGCGAGCCACGTACTATATGAATATCTATACATGAACTTCGAGGACTATTGTTATACCTTTTCCAACAAGACCCGAAATCATGCCACGTGGCAGGCAGACCCACGAAGACAACCGTGTTGGATATTCTTCTAGCCGAACCCCTATGGAAGGGACTGCGCTAGAAGAGATTGATTGACAGACTATGAATCAATTCTAGTGACACAACTAATTTGACTACTTCTTGACAGTTATACCTTTTCCAACAAGACCCGAAATCATGCCACGTGGCAGGCAGACCCACGAAGACAACCGTGTTGGATATTCTTCTAGCCGAACCCCTATGGAAGGGACTGCGCTAGAAGAGATTGATTGACAGACTATGAATCAATTCTAGTGACACAACTAATTTGACTACTTCTTGACACCGCTGCCACAGCCAACCTGTTTGGTTGAATCTATGGCCGCAAGTTATGACTTTTGAAAGGCAAGTTGGTATTACCATTTAAGTCTTATGATTGATTGATTCCCACGATGGGAGGTTATGCCCACATGGATGAGGCCACGTGTCTTTTCATCTGACGGTCCTCACAGGTTGTATTGCACAACTCAAAGAAGGCTATATCAAAGGTGATAGTACAAAGCATATTTCTCCAAAATTCTTTAATACACATGAGTTTCAAAAGAATGGTAACATCGATATTCAACAAATTCGCTCAAGTGATAATGTGGATAATTTATTCAGAAAAATATTGCAAACATCTACATTTATGAAATTGGTTCCAAGGATTGGAATGTGTCAACTCAAATATCTTCAATGATTTTCATCAGGGAGAGCAGCTGTACTATTTTTCTGTAGTCTAGGTTTTATCCTACTAAATTTTCTTAACAAGGTTTTAATGATGCAACATTTTCTTTATACTCCAAAATATTAACAATTAATTGTAATCTTTTTTCCTTTGTTTGATATTTTTTCCACAAACAAGGTTTTTAAAGAGTGAGTGTTGTAAAATAATGAGAAAATTGTTGATGATTATTTAGTATTATCACGATAAATAGATGAGTTTTATCTTATCTAAAAGATAAATTTTATTTCAATTGTAACTCTTATTTTGGACAATATAAATATAGAGCATTAGTTCATAATAACACACAATTGAGTTTTGACTCTTATATTCTCTTCTCCTCTCTCTCTTTTCATAATACATTTTAATTTAATGTATTTTTCTCTATCTTTATTTTAAACTACACACCATTCAATAAATTAATATTACACGTAAAATCAAAAAATTTCCTTGTTTTTTAACTGTACATTCGCTACTAAAAATCAACTTTTCACCTATAAATAGTTACCAACGGATCCGTTGGTAAGTTGGTAATTAGAAACAAATTATTTGTTGGTAAAAGTATTAGACTTTTTAACTACGAAAATCATAAATGAAATTTCTGTTGTGGTAACTATTTGCCAACGGATATTCTGTGCCTAATGTTATTGTTTAATGTGCATACTATTTACCAACAGCATTTCCATAGATGACGTAATTCAATTTTTTTTTTTAAAAACTGTATCAACCTTTCACCTTCGGATCTTCCATGAGTAAAAAGTAGTTCATATTACCAACAGAATTGCCGTTGCTAATATTAATCAATTTCAAAGGAATTCTTATCCTACATCAAAAGTTCACAACAAAGTCTTTGGAGTTGCCATCTATAAATTTGTTGTTCAACAAGTGGTTAAACAATTTTTTAGGTCTTTCAACTCAGTTAGCTAAAAGTTAAAAAATTATAATTATTAAATAAGTAATAATAACAATAATAAATAAATAATTTTTTTTACACGCCTCACACCTATGTGACTATTTATAAACTCATTTTTATCAATTACAATGGTAAATATTTACCAATGGATAGTCAGTTGGTAACGGTTAGATTTTTACCAACGGAAATTTCGTTGGTAAAAGTTTTGCTCTTTACCAACAAAAAATTCTTTGATAAAAAGTTTACTCTTTACCTACGACACGATCCGTGGATAACTATCAGTAACTCCAAATTAACAATGGATTTGTGGTTACTAATATTCCGTTGATAAAAAGTAATAGCGACGAATATTGTGATTTCAGAAACGAAAAATCCGTGTCTAAAGCCATATTTTTTAGTAGTGATTCTAAAAAAAAATTATTATTCCAAAATACTCCTCCCTCCCCTCCCCCCAAAACCTCATTAAAATGGAGCTCATTGTGTGCCCATATAGTATAGTTTTGCTGATGTAAAAATAACAATAATTTTTTTTATTGAATAAAATTATGCTTACTTTGTTGATTGTATTTATTTATTATTGAGCGTGCAAAATTAAAGTGCCTGTGATCACTTGTGATAATATGAGTTGGGTACTTGCGTTGAGAAGTACAGTGAGACACAACTTATATTTTGATAATCAATAATTTGTTCACAACCAATGTATAAGGTTGGGAACTTATATTTGAAGGTTGTAGTATTGACCAATTCACTATTAGGGTTTGTGATTTGTACTTATCATAGAAATAGTTAAAGTCACGTGTTGAATTTAATTCTATAATATGACAATGCGGAGAATTAAATTTCACTTGACCACTGTATATTTTATTTGAATTCCTTGAAAGAATTATATATATTTTTTCGTGATTTTTAATGGTTCCTTGATTCATCAATGAGTGAGATCAACTTGATTGGTCAAATATCTCAATCAGTTGGGAACTTGAGAATGAGCGGAGTAGAGAACATGAATTCGTGTTGGGAACCGTCACCCTGAAAATGGGTAGAGTGACTACTTGAGTATTTTCTGTTAAACGGTTAAAATCTGAGCTTAGTGTTAAACTTTGACATCCGTAATTTGTTCATAGGACCGTTGAAGAAAATGAAATTTAAGTTAGTGAGAATAATTAGAGGGGTAAAACAATCATTTATGCTTGTACCTAATTATTGGATCTCAATCGGGGATAAAATACATATACGGCAGGTCAGAGAAAGTGTTACAGATTTTTTGGCTTATGTAATCTTATATATTCCAAGGGTTCAGTCTTTTACCTTTAATGGAAAAAACAAAGATTAATAATTAGATTGGGTAGTCCAGGATCGACTAGACAATATCTAATTATTGGAGTTTGGAAAATATATGTCCGATCAGGTCCTGTGATAGCCCCATAAAATATTGGAACTTAATTACAAGAAAATGAAATTTAAGTTAGTGAGAATAATTAGAGGGGTAAAACAATCATTTATGCTTGTACCTAATTATTGGATCTCAATCTGGGATAAAATACATATACGGAAGGTCAGAGAAAGTGTTACAGATTTTTTGGCTTATGTAATCTTATATATTCCAAGGGTTCAGTCTTTTATCTTTAATGGAAAAAATAAAGATTAATAATTAGATTGGGTAGTCCAGGATCGACTAGACAATATCTAATTATTGGAGTTTGGAAAATATATGTCCGATCAGGTCCTGTGATAGCCCCATAAAATATTGGAACTTAATTATAGTAATTATAATAGTTTTGGGGCTTAATTGTAATTACAATAAAGTTTTGTGCTTGGTTGTAATTATTATGAAAGTTATAAATTTAATTGTAATTGTAATTGAGTTCTAGGACTACACGTGTAATTAAATGTAAACTAATTAGAATTGGACTTAAATTAGAACTCCTAGTTGGGTTTTAATTAGAACTCTTGTTTTAATGTGTAATTATAATTGTATTAGAAATGTATCGTCTTTTTCTCTATAAATATAAACTAGATGGATAGAAAAATACTACAACATTCATAATTCCACAAGATTCAAATTTGTAGAGAGAAAAGGAGAGAGAAAATATATTATTTTCTTGTTGTTCGAAATTCAAGAAATAGTTTCTGGATTAATTAAAAGAAGGTGCCCACACACTAGTATAGTCTTTGCGTTGGAGAATACCATAGAAGGCTTGAAGGTTTGAAGCACCAAGATACTTACAATTAAAGGAGACAGAAGTTCGTGGATCAGAGTTGACTCAAGGTTGATCATTGAATTTAGGTAAAAGATTCGAATACTTTAATTTTGTTATAATATACATATGAATATCTAGACGATCTTGCTTATTGGATTAAAGAAAATTTTAATTTCTGATTCATTCTGCTTCCACATTCCAACAAAGGCGACGATAGATGGTCCACAGTCTCGGATCTGGAGGTGGAAGAGGTAACACTCATAGTGCTACTCGCTTTGGATAATAGGTGCTTAGTGACATTTTGTTTGGATCACAGTCACGTGGCCTATCGTAAATAGAGGCATAATAATACTAATCGATATTGCTGCTCAGCTTCAGTGCTGGGAGTTGAACTTCGTCTGACGGGTGCTGTAGGAATCCACTCCAGAGGATGAAGATTACATGGAATTCTCTTTATTGTTTTTGCCTTCTTTTATCCTTAGCCGTATTTTTTATTTACTTTTTGAATTTTAAAAAGTAAGGGTAGATTGGTCCTTTTAATCGAAGTTGGTATTTATTGCTATCTTATCTATAAAACTGAAAAGTTGGAAGGGTGCTATCAAATACAGGTTGGGGAATAATGTACGTTAAGGACCATTGATTCAGGGGTATTGATTTAACTTTTCCATTTTTAAAATTGGAGAAAGATTTTCTATTTTGTAAAAATTCAAATGTTTCATTGAATATCAATAAAAGTTGATGCAAATTTAAAAAATAAAAATAAAAATTGTTAGTAATGAGAAAATAAATAAAGAAAAATGCTTCTTCAATCAAGTTAAAATAGTTTTGAATTTAGCATATTGAGAAAAATATTTGTACGTTCTTTCTCTACTTTATTTATTTTGTAATATACAAAATAGCGATATATATCGTGTTAACTCTCACTAAAAAAAAAAGAAAAAGAAAAAGAAAAAACACATATAAAGTCAAGTCCATCGCCTCACATAACACCCGTTTCTGTGTGGATATTTCAATGTGGATTAATGATAACAAATTCGTTAATTAACGTTCTACTTTATGCTGCTGAATTGTGATGGAAAAATATTGTACAAAATCAATAAAGAGGTGTGTGGAATGAAAGTGGAAATGAAAGTGAAGAAATTGAGGTGTGTCTTCATGCATGCGACCGCACAGCCCTTAAGGGTGCAATCATGTGAGATAGTGCAGGGCCTTTAGGCCCTGCTTCCGAACAACCTATGCGTTGGCATAGGATTCTTCTATGCGACCGCATAGGAGGTTCAATTAGCCGTTCGTGGCAATTTTTTTATTCAAATTTGGCAGCCTTCCACTTGTACTTTGGCACTATTTCGTATAGCAATGTTTCATGGCTAGAAATAGGGGATTGATGATCATTCTAACAAAAAGAAAAACACTTGATTACATTTTTTATCATAATCTTCATTCCTAAAAGAAGAAATCGAAGTCTTCTTCATCCATATTCAATATTCCCTTTGTGTTCTTCAAGTTTTGGAAAATTCATACAAGTGCTTAAATATTGATTCATTACAATGCTTGATTACTCCTACAAACCGTTTGCTGCGAACCCTTTAAGCACCAAAATTATATCCAAGAGAGAGTAATTATTGTTTGAGGACAACGATATAATGTGGCATTTGAGCCTTCATATTTATTATGATTTTCTACTTATTTCATCTTCTTGAGTATTTTTATATATTATTTCTTCTTCATTTTCCCCGATTGATGCAAATTTTCCAACAATCTCAAACAAATGGATCGAGATCTTGTTCATGTGGATTGTTTGATGGCACTAACTTCACGGGATGGTTCAATTTGTAGAAAGACATGAATCCAAATTCTAGAATTCAAATTTGGTAAATTAATATTTTGCCTATCCAAATTCGGTAAGTCGAAATTGCATTTCAATTTCACGCATGCATGCAGTATGTTTTGTGAACACAATGAATGCACATTATCGGTGTAATATCCCCAACAATCCTAAGATGAAATTTTTTGTTTTGCATAAAATGCTCTGTTAGAAATTGAGATACATACGTGTATCACGTGTTGGAATTTGTGCATTCTTGAGCGCACATGAAATTAAATTGAATAAGTGTTTAATCTTGTTCTTATAATAACAAAGTCAGATTTTATTATATCTCTGCATAGACTTATGACCGTCGACGGTGGAGTCTCTTAAAGTCATGCGTATTTGAAGTAATAAATTCATGTTTTGATCCACATTTGCAAATCTATGTGAATTACTTTCCATTCGAATTACGGTGTGATGTCACCTTTGATATTAGGACTGCATTAAATATTGACTTTAGCCAGCCATGAAAATATGATAAAAAGTGAAGTATTATGTGGCTGCAATTGTTAATCAAATTGTATGGAAGTTGTTTATTTTTGAACAAGTGCATATGGAAGTCTCATTAAATAATGATTTTTCATTTTAAATGCAACTTAAATCAATTTTGGTGGCAAATGGATCTATTTGGCATGGTGACTGTTCGCAGGTGCTTATAATATATTATTTCAAAATTTTGCATTCATTGGCAAATTCTTTTCCATAATAGAAATTGTCCACAAGTAATTTTCATTCTAATTACATTGGAGTATGTATGGAATTTAAATTTGCATTCAAATTTAAATTGCTGAATTCTGGTTTCTTAAATTTGGTACCGAAACGGTGTGATCCCATTGTATCTATCTATTTGGTGTAAGAAAGGCCAAGAATTTTGAATTGTTGATTGGCATGAAAATAGTTGTTGGTTTGCAACCCTTTTGGTTGTCGATTTATTTAGGAACAGATGCCACTAGAGAATTGTATTTTTTTCAATTCAAAATCCATTAAATGGTGCCTATTTTTATCTATGGAAAATAAAGTGAATATGTACCTTGTTATTCTATGGAAAATAAAGTGAATATGTACCTTGTTATTCGGTGTGATATAATGCTATCTTGTGAAAGTGATAAATCGCAATTTTGTAAATCAAGAAGCTTAGTCTTATTTGTTGTTGAATTTGACTATAATAGTGGAACAAATTGAATACGGTTTAAGCTCGGAAAAGCATAGTCGGTCTATGAGATGACCTTGGTCCAATTTTCACATGAGGTTATCTATTGCTGAATTAAATGTTCCAATTATTTTCTTTAATGGTGTCCTTGAGTTGTGTTATATTTCGGACCAGATTTGAAACCATTTTATTGAAGGGAGAATAGCTTTGATATCAATATGTTGAGAATCTGATCAAATAATTAAAGAACGAAAAAAATATGGGTAATACAAAAATAATGGATCACAAAGAATATAAGATTTACATGGAAACTCAAATTCCAGAAAGGATCTCTTTTTTACGTTAATAGTAAAGAGTTACAAAGGATCTCTTTAGACCAATAACTAATTAGAGAATTAGTCAATTTCAATATTTATTGCACACCACATATTTATAACCAAAGAATCTTTAACATAAATACATGAAGAGTTTAATATGAGGTGGAGTTCCAATACAATGGGTAAAACCAATAATGAAGAATTTGGGATGAAATAGGAGTAAAAATACTATCAGAAAGACATTCTCATTATCATTCTTGAACTCTTTCAAAACTTCTTAAAGTCTACTACCAACTCTCAATACTACTCCAACAATATTTCCAATCAAAATATTAATTACAATTCGAGTCACAAAATATTAATTACAATTCTATATATATATATATATATTCAAATTTATAGATATTTTGAGTTTTGTTAATATAAATTTTAAATATATAGAATTCTTTAAAGTTCGAATTTTATTAAGATCAAAACCTTTTGTGTTGTTTATTATATACTAAATTTTTTCATCTATATTAAGCGTCAAAAGATTGAATGGGTCTTCGTAAATTGACAGGAATTTTGGACCGCAATTTCTCAATCATACGAAATTGATTTCAAGATTCTAAATATACCACAATAATATATTCGACGAGTATAATAAATTAATCTATTTACATTTGTAATTTGACCATCGGATCAAATTCGAATATTTGGTTGAAGTTGACACAAAAGTCAATTTCCAACTTTTTGTTTTTATACTTAACAAATTTTACTCAATTTTCAAACCATTTGCCAACATTAATTTCTTTCAAGAAATTGTAGCATTGATCAAATCAGTTGCTTAATAAAATTTGGAGGAAAAATATCACAAGTCAATTCCCACAAAGGCGGATTTTTTATTTTTATTTTTTTTTCGTCAATCAATTCCTTCAAGTTGCCAATTTTGCTCAAGAGTAAACCTCAATTGTGATTTCTTTAAAAATAGAATTATATAATGCTGTCACGTGCTTAATTTCAAATAAAAAGGCGATCCATTTACCTGGAATCAAATTTCTTCTTCCCATGTTTAGCTCCATAGATTGATTATACAACACCGTATATGACTTAAAGTTCACACCTCCTCCCATCCATTTACACTACCAAAAATTGCGGCTTCAGTTGACGGTAAAATCTGTCACTAAATCCATGATTTCCCTTGATAAGAGGTTTTGCCTAGTAAAATTTTCCGTTGCTAAAATGGTTTCTGAAAGAGGCACCAGTAATTTAATGACGAGTATAAGAATCTGTCGCTAACTACCAACAAATTTGCAACAAATTTCTAGTTGATACTTACCGACAGATTTCATTTGACGACAACGTCAGCAACAACTTCATCCGTCACTAATTACCTACAAAAATGATTCATCACCAATCCACGATGAACTTTTGTTCCTATTTTCGTCCTAATTTGAATTAAAAATTAAAAAAACGTATATTGATGACTATAATATTTTTTATTTTCTTGGAACAAAATTTATTATAGCTTAAACTCAAATGAAGAAAAAAAAAGGCTGAAGTTCAAATTTTATAAACAAACAATGTCACAAGAAATAGTAAATATAACCCTACAATTCCTTAAATTTGAAGTTCGAACCAACATTAAAATAAAAAAAAATAAAAAAAGAAAAAAAAAAGCATCATTCTGTGAATTCTTTGTGAGAGGACTTGAATTTGGGACATGATTACTAATTAAAACAAATTCTCCCACTACAGAAATAGATAATTAATGAATGTGATGAATAGAAATACAATTTAGTATTCTAGTTGAATAATAACGATAAAAGCAATGTAGGCATAACAAATGTAACTTATTTACCTGATCATGTTTCCATTTGTGTAACGGTCATTTGGTTTATTAAGCTTGGTGCATTTCCTGTCATGAAAAAAATAATAATAATAAGAAAGCAAACACATAATAAAAAACCGGATCCCATAAGTTAAATATAACGCACAATCTTGAAGAGGCTACATTGGACATTAGTCTAACAAGCAGAAAGCTATATTAGACATCAATTAAACAAGTAGCAAGCTGCATTACACATCATTTTAGACCAAATTAATAATCATATCTTCCCCCTTCTACTTCAAACACACACGAGCAAAAGGGAAATGAATTCTAAATGGAAACCAAATTGTAGTTGGGCTACCAAATGTACACAATCATAGCAGAGTCTCCCCAACAGCATACTCCTCAACACCTGCACAACCAAAGAACATTACCACAAATCATACAAGTCAATGAACATTTACCATCCAATGAAATGCTCTAAGTGGATTAAAATTATTGTTTTAAAAACTATTGGATAATTTAATACTTTAAATTATCGGATCTTTCATGTTAAATCATCAAGAAATATAAGAATTAAAGCGAAAGCATATCTGAATCTGACATGATTAATGCAATATGAATTTCGCGGTATGGTCTTTCAAATTTACACGCAGTCTCCTTTTCCTCTCTGTGATGGGATGCAGTAGAGAATGAATAATACGTTGCGTGTGATTTGGGGACCATAACCTATTTATATAGGGATGCCCTTTGACCTAATTCGGCCCATCATAGAATTAGGATTTGGGTCCGGTCTCTACACATATGTAAACCTATACTTTAATTGGATACATTAAAGTCCAAAACTGAAATCTTATTAGATCACTTTAATTGGGTTCAACCGAATTCGATAGCCTATAATTTAACACACAATTATTCACACATACAAGCCCATCTTTAATTAAAAATCCTTACAATTTCCCACTTGGGCTATATGTGTCACCTTATAATTGTGCATTAAACATAACCTTATGAGTACTCAGAATTTTGCTATCATTACCGAATGTATCCCTAAACAATCCCGTCCATCAATCATATCAACATAGGATCAAAGCGGTTTTCGCTAATTTCACGTAGCTAAACCCATCAATGGTCACGTATATCAATATAACCGAATGACATGGATCAATCATGGATGTGTAGCATGGAAATTACATGTAATGTGATCTGTAACATGCCTATTTCCAATTAGTCCACCTTAATACCTTAGCAAGATCATTTTAAACAAGTTTAGAGATAATTAACCAAATAACTTTATAACTGAAAATAACTTTAACTTTAAACCGTATCAAAAATAACAGTACATGTGTCCAATATGAAAAACAAAAATAAAAACTCCCACTGAAATTAGATATCCTCAAGAGACATTACACCCATATGAGCAGTGTGCTCATGAAAAACCTTGGGTATCAATCCCTTAGTAAGCGGATCCGCAATCATGGAGTTTGTCCCAATATACTCTATTGACACCTGTCCACTCTGAACTCTTTCTTTAACGGCAAGGAACTTGATCTCTATGTGTTTTGACTTTGTCGAGCTCCTATTATTATTAGAATACAACACTGCTGATTTATTGTTACAAAATATCTTAAGTTGTCTTTCTATATTGTCCACAATGCGCAGCCCAGTGACAAAATTACGGAGCCATATTCCATGATTTGATGCCTCATAACATGCTATAAACTCCGCTGTCATTGTGGAAGTAGCTATGAGTGTCTACTTAGTCCTCTTCCAGGAAATAGCACCTCCAGCAAGCAGGTAAATATAGCCTGAAGTGGATCTCCTACTATCTTGGCATCCCGTGAAATCGGAATCAGAATAACCGATGATCTCCAACTGATCCGATCTCCTGTATGTGAGCATGTACCCTTTTGTTCTCTGTAAATACTGCATGACCCGTTTGGCTGCTTTCCAATGATCCATTCCCGGGTTACTTAAATATCTCCCTAGCATCCCAACAATGTACGCTATATCCGGACGCGTACAAACCTGAGCATACATCAGACTCCCTATAGCTGAGAAATAAGGAATCTTTTGCATTTCTTTAATTTCGAAGTCATTTTTAGGGCACTGACTTAAGCTGAACTTGTCTCCTTTAGCCACAGGGGTGTCACATGGTTTACAATCTTGCATGCCATATCTTTTAAGTACCTTTTGGATATAGCTCTTTTGTGATAATCCAAGAATACCTCAAGAACGATCTCGGTGTATCTGAATTCCTAATACAAAAGAGGCATCACCAAGATCTTTCATCTCAAAATTTTTTGCTAGAAATCTCTTGGTTTCGTGCAATAAGCCTATATTGTTGCTGACAAACAATATGTCATCGACATATAAAATCAGAAAAATATACTTGCTCCCACTGAACTTGTGGTATATACAATCATCAACCAAATTCATCTCAAAACCAAATGAGATGATCACTTGATGAAACTTGTAATACCATTGACGAAACGCCTGTTTGAGTCCATAGATGTATTTCTTTTATTTACAAACCATTTGCTTTGCATCGTCCGATATAAAGTTTTCTGGTTGTACCATATAAATTGTTTCATCAATGTCACCATTGAGAAACACTGTCTTAACATCCATCTGATGTAACTCAAGATCGAAATGCGCCACCAATACCATTATAGTCCTGAAAGAGTCTTTCGAAGAAACCAGAGAGAAAGTCTCTTTATAATCGATGCCTTCTTTCTGTGTAAAGCCTTTTACGACAAGACGAGCCTTATACTTCTCTACATCACCTTTCGAATCCCTCTTGGTCTTAAATATCCGTTTGCAACCAATGGGTTTCGCACCTTCAGGCAATGGAACGAGGTCCCATACGTCATTGTCCTTCATGGACTTTATCTCTTCATTCATAGCATCGAGCTGCTTTTGAGAGTTAGAACTTTCCATGGCTTGACGGAAGTTGATCGGATCATCTTCCACCATTCCAATGTCAATTTCATGTTCTTGAAGAAATACGATGTAATCATTCGAAACCGCACTTCTCCTTTCTCTAGTGGATCTTCTTAATGGCATTGGTTCTTGAGGGTGTAGAGTTTGTTCTTCTGGAACAATTTGTTGATCTTGAGAGGGAGGTATGATATTGTCTTGATCCAGAGTTGCTTCTTGAACAATATCAGGGATAGAAACCTGATCATTGTCAATGGCAATTGGAGGAATTTCAACACATTCTTCCTCAAAGACAAAGCCTGTAACCCTTTCTCCCCCCGCAAACTCAACATCCTCAAAGAACCTTGCATTTCCTGTCTCGAAAATTGCCTTATTTGTGGGATCATAAAACTTGTAACCCTTGGACCTTTCAGAATATCCAATGAAATAGCAACTGATGGTCCTTGCGTCCAGTTTTTTTTCATTTGGCTTATAGGGCCTTGCCTCAGCTGGACACCCCCAAATATGTATATGCTTCAAACTAGACTTCTTGCTCGTCCAAAGCTCATATGGGGTTTTATCAGTGGCCTTAGTTGGAACTCTATTGAGTATATAAGCTGCAATCTTTAATGCTTCACCCCAGAGAGATTCTGGTGAGGTAGAATGACTAATCATACTCCTCACCATGTCCTTAAGTGTTCTGTTTCGTCTTTCAGCAACACCATTCATAGTGGGCGAACCCGGCATAGTGTACTGTAGGACGATACCGCATTCCTCTAGGAATTTAGCAAACGGTCTTAGATGTTGTTCACCTGAACCGTCATATCTGCCATAGTATTCACCCCCACGGTCAGATCTGACGCTTTTAATCCTTTTGCCGAGTTGGTTCTCAACTTCAACTTTATAGTTTTTGAACACATCCAGTGACTGCGATTTTTCATGAATGAGATATATGTAGCCATATCTTGAAAAGTCGTCTATAAACGTTATAAAATATTATTGATCATTCCAAGAACCCGTAGGGAATGATCCACAAATATCCGTATGTATAAGTTCTTAGACGTCCGAAGTCCTATTGGCTTGAAATCTCCTTTTATTGGTTTGTTTTCCCTTTATACAGTTGAAACACAAATCATAATCTGTGAAGTCAAGAGGGTCAAGAATCCCGTCAGACACAAGTCTCTCAATTCTCCTTTTGGAGATGTGACCTAATCGCTTGTGCCACAACGAGGCAGAATTCTCGTCGTTTAATTTTCGCTTTACACCTCGAGTACTTACATGTAAGGTTTCATTATAAGAAGCAATTGTATCAATTGAATAAAGATTATCGTAACCTGATAAAGAACCGGAACCAACCAATTTTGAATCATGAAACAAACTAAATTTTTCATTTCCAAAAGAGCAAGTAAAACCTAAATTTTTCATTTCCAAAAGAGCAAGTAAAACCAAATTTGTCCAAAATAGAAATAGATATCAAATTCCATCTAAAAGATGGTACAATAAATGTCTCAACAATATCCAAATAAAATTCAGTCTTTAACAATAATCTAAATTTTCCTATTGCCTCTACTTCCATTCTATTGCCGTCGCCAGCATAGATGTATCTTTCACCATCCCTTGGTTTTCGGCAACTCAGGCAACCCTGCATAGACATACTAATGTGAATTGTTGTACCAGAATCTATCCACCATGTATGTCTAGGTACCGAAGTTAAATTAACCTCAGAACAAACCAAATGAAGAAGAGTACCTTTCTTTACATGCTATGCGTGGTAATTGGTGCAATTCTTCTTCTTATGACCTGCAGCTCCACAAAAGAAACAACCGCCTTCAGTTGGTTCCTTATGCTGTTTCTTTTGTGGTGCCGTACCTGCAACTTTCTTATTAATCTTCCTTTTCTTGTTGTTTTTGTCCTTAGAGGTGGTGGCTAAATGAGCACTTTCTGTCTTCTCATGCTTCAGTCTTTCCTCTTCCTGGACACAGTGTGAGATGAGCTCATTAAGGGACCATGAGTCCTTTTGACAGTTGTAGCTCACCTTGGATTGACTGAAATGTGCCGGAAGGGATATCAGAACCAAGTGCACTAACAAGTCTTCAGATAAATCCAACTTGAGTGCCTTTAGTTTTGAAGCAATGTGAGACATTTCCATAATGTACTCCCGAATGTTTCCTTTCCCCTTATACCTCATTGAGACAAGATTTGCCAAAAGTGTACTTATTTCAGCCTTTTCATTCTTAACAAACCTCTTCTCAAGGTCCTCAAGGAAACTCTTAGCCGTAGTCACCTTATCGGACATAGTGCCCCGGAATGCTTCTGGAATAGCACGCTTCATGACCATTAAGCTTATGCGGTTCGATCGTTCCCACTTTTTCATCTCCCTCTTGTCATCAGAGGTACTCTTATCAGTAAGTGCAGCAGGTTGATCGACCCGTAAAGCAAGGTCTAGGTCCATGACTCCGAGACCAATCATAACATTCTCTTGCCATGCCCTGAAGTTTGTGCCATTTAACATTGGAATTGAATTGATGCGAGCAGAGATATTAGCAACAGACCCTGAAACTGAATTAGAGAACATTTATTATGAATAGCTCACATGAATATCTTTAATATGCAAATAATAATAATCTCAAATAGTGGTAGGGCTCGTCACAAGATACCAAGCACAACATCAATATCCAGTCTTTGGACAGAGATATTGATTTGTAAGCGGTACTCTTGGCGTAGTGATCAAACATTGACGATAAAACAACGTGTCAATCAATAAACCTTTCTTTGGACCGATTTATTGACCACACATTAAACCAAATAATCGTCACACGTTTATCACCACAGGTGCACGTGTATTCGACTAAATATTGACCTTCCTGTGGGCCGACCAATATTCCCATGAATAACACATGCACAAACACTTTTTAACATTCTAAGTTAGTCAATTTTCACAAGAGAGGTTGCTTTGACAACATGTTGCTTCAATTAACTAACTTTCGAATATTATATCTCTTAAAAGAGTCTTTAATACCAAAATTTGAGGAAGAGAATCACCAGTTTTGCATATTTTGATTAGTTTTAAACTTTGGGGGCCTTAGGATTAATAATTCAAAACTTTAAGGGGGCAAAAATTAATTAATTCCAAACTTTAGGGGTTGAAATTAATAAATTTGAAACTTTATGGACCATAATTAATTAATTCAATACCTTAGAGGATCAATTAGAACAAATTTTAAAACTTTAGGGGCCAAAATTGACCAATTCAAAACTTTAGGGATCAAATTTTAAAAATTTGAAACTTTAGGGGTCCATTTGAATTAATTATGAACTTAGGGGGCCAATTTGAATTAATAATTAAATTTTGAGGGCTTTAATTATAAATTCAGAACTTTAATGGCCCGAATTAATTAATTTTAAAACTTTAGGGACTGAATTATTAAATCCAAAACTTAAAGGCCCAAATCTTAATATAACTTAAAGGTTAGGGACTGAAACCTTAATTTTATAACCCTAACCCTAATTGCAACCAGGGGCCTCAACTTTCCTAATTTACAGTGGAAGCCCTCGTCCCCAAAAAAAACGCATAAACTGAAACCAAAAAGAAAAAAAATAAAAATTTCTTCTCCTTTTTTCCTGGTGGTGGCGCACTCCGGCGCCGCCCGAAGGAGTGGCGCCGGCGCCACAGGCAGCAGCTCCAGGCGCTGCTACGTTTTACAACAGCGTGGGCTGTTGTGTTTGCAGACGCCGGTGGTAGACCCGTCGCCGGCCAGATCTCCAAAAATATTTTTTTTTCGTACAGAAATCTGAACCCAAAAATCCAAAATTCCAAAATCTGAATTTTTTCAACCATTAATCCAAATTTCAAAAATAACAAGAATTATACCTCAAAAATTTTCAAATTTAACAAAATATATAACCAAAAATTGTTAAATCTGAAAATTTCAAAATATATTGCAAGAACCAAATTATGTTATTCGATTCTCAATGATTCAACATGAAGAGGCTTTGATACCACTTATTGGATAATTTACTACTTTAAATTATCGGATCTTTCATGTTAAATCATCAAGAAATATAAGAATTAAAGCGGAAGCATACCTGAATCTGACATGGTTAATGCAATATGAATTTTGCGGTATGGTCTTCCAAATCTACACGCAATCTCCTTTTCCTCTCTGTGATGGGATGCAGTAGAGAATGAATAATACGTTGCATGTGATCTAGGGACCATAACTTATTTATATAGGGATATCCTTTGACCTAATTCGGCCCATCATAGAATTAGGATTTGGGCTCAGTCTCTACACATATGTAAACCCATACTTTAATTGGATACATTAAAACCCAAAACTGAAACCTTATTAAATCACTTTAATTGGGTTCAACCGAATTTGATAGCTTATAATTTAACACACAATTATTCACACATACAAGCCCATCTTTAATTAAAAATCCTTACAAAAACTACAAAAAATCAATGAAAGAGAAATTTTTCTTTTTGAAAGGTTTTCCTTTGAAATCATTGGGTATATACAAGACCTTTCCATGATGTTATTCATGATCTATCTTTTCCTCTACAAATCAAAATAGGTTCCGCGTCCTTATGTGGAACAAAAATGTAGTTGATTGAGAAGTTTTTTTCAATCAAAGCTTTAATTGAAGGAACAAACTAAAAAATAATGATATTTTCAAAATTTGGTTCTTAATTCAAACTAATTATTATGAGGCCTATAAATATAATTTTTTGCATTCATAGCAATACTTAAACCGAATAACTTTTTCGGTTTTTATTTATTTTCCATAGGTATAGCACTATCAGGAGACCAAGAATTGTAGCAAATATGGAAGTTAATATACAGGAACTAGAATCAGCAAACTACAGATAAATTACATTGGATTATATACAAAGAGCTTTGGAAAATGGTTCCCAAAATTACCTGCTAAATGAGCAATGGAGAAATTTATAAGTTAATGGCTTAATGGTCTAGAGATAAGTTGCTAAAGTTTTCCTACATCTTCTTCTTCTTCTTCACCCTTTCATCAGGCTACAGTTGAAAGATGATTAAGCTTGACAAATTGATTTAAGAGCTCTACTTATCTGTGATATATAAATATCAACAATGCCAATAGAAGAGTGTTAATTTTTTTATTTTTCAATATAAAGAAAGAGAGCTAACTATTTTAATTGCGTAATAAATTCAGACAATAAGTATAATAAACAAACAACGGCGCCACTATGTTCTTTCTTTACACCTGTACATAAATGAAAGATCTCAGCCACAAATCCTTCAAGTAAAAACTGAAACATAAGCAAGAAATTGATCTCTGTAAGAGGAAGGATTGTAGTTTAAAGAGAATTGCTTGTTCTCGGTCCAAATTTGTTGACAAAATGTTTCCTTGTGATTAGTAAATTATCAAAAAAAAAGTTTGCTGCATCATACAAAAATTGGAAAAAGAGAGGAAAATGTAGGAGAAATCCTCTGTCTCAAACAATGCAAAACTTGATATGCATTAAATTTACACTGGAAGCAGAAATCATGAACTATATTTATCAATTTCTGTAAATTATGCAAACAGCAACAAATTAAGTTCCAATAACTCCAACACTAGTAAAATAATCAATTTAGCATATATACTTGCAATCTTCATCTTAGAAAATGGGCAACAATTGTTTCCTATCTAGTCCGGCAGTCACACCAGCTTCACCAAAACAAATAAATAAATTAGCCCCAGTTCTAGATGATTTTGTAACAATTTATAAATCCTTACCACACAAATGCTGCCCCTCTTCATTCTCTGAATTCCGTTCCTTCAGTTCCTCAATATACATTTGTTCAAACTTAAATTTACAGCCTACACCCTAATAACATTGCAGCAAAAATAAAATACACCAAAAAGATCAACACAATTGGCGGCCTGTGACTAAAATTAGCAAGAACAACAAAATAAATAAATAAATAAATAAATTGCGGAAACTTTTACAAAATCTCAATTTCACTTGTTGAAAATAGACTGGTAACCAAACTGATAAATTCAAAGTCCTCATGGACAAAGTTAGTTATATCAAGATTACGCAAGTAATTATTGTAACTTAAATCAAGAACCAACAAACAAAGAGAGAGAGGAAAGTGTTGGGCTGTGATGCTATTTGATCCAGTCCAACTGTAAATAAATAAATAAATAAATAAATTGCGGAAACTTTTACAAAATCTCAATTTCACTTGTTGAAAATAGACTGGTAACCAAACTGATAAATTCAAAGTCCTCATGGACAAAGTTAGTTATATCAAGATTACGCAAGTAATTATTGTAACTTAAATCAAGAACCAACAAACAAAGAGAGAGAGGAAAGTGTTGGGCTGTGATGCTATTTGATCCAGTCCAACTGTTAGGCAATGATGAAAAGGCCCAAATTGGATTTATTACTTGGTCCATTAAATATATACCTAGAAGGCCCACTTAACCGAGCCCAATATTCAGCCCACACCATTAGTCGCTCTTGGACCGTTGGATTGACCCGCTGATCAACGGTTGATGATACTTACTATAAATAATATCCTTACTCCCTTGTTTGGCTGGTGGATCGTCATTTTCTGTTTTTCTCTTTCTCTCTGCCGTGTGGAACCTTCGAGTCCTCTCGTCTGTGTGACCCTTCCTTCTTCTCTTTGTGAGATTTCTGGTTGATTATCTTTGTGATAATCGTGTTCTTGTGTGATTCTCCTTTGTGTGAGTGATCGACCGAAGGAAGGCAGTTTGATTTCTTGAGTCCAATGAAGTGACCTTGGTGTGTTTGGGTTGTGAGGGTTCGGTTTGAGTCTCGGTGCCTCTGTGATGGTTTATGGGTGTGGTCTGAGCCTTCGATTGAAAGATCTAAGCCTTGATGTTGTGATTTAGGGTTTATGATGTAATTTTCGATCCTATGATTTCATCTATGTTTCTTTTGGATTCAGTGTATAATAGAAAGAGATTAAACGAGATCATGACCCTGATCTGTACTGTGATCTATCCCATGAACGAGTTCTGTGCATCATTTGATTTCAAAGAGCTACTGCTCAATTCTGGAACTTGAACCCAAAGCAGCTTAGTCATGGCGGATGCATGAACTTGCAGCAACGTTCGATTTTAGGAAAAAGGTGACCATGGCAGATAACTCTTTGTTTTGAGAAAGGAAGGAACGAGAGGAGGAGAAAGTCAGATAAATAGGTTAGAGTTTCATGCATTAGTTTTATACTTTGGGTAATAAGACATAGTGTTAGACTTTTTGGTAAATGAATTTTTTTAAGCAGGTATTGAAAATTTATGCGGCGGGAAAAATGAAATTTTTACCAACAATATATATATATATATATATATATTTGTATAATTTCCAACAGAATCATCTGTTATAAAATACATTAGTAAATTATTTAATTTATTTTATTTTTTATTTAATATTTACCAACAGAGTAGCAATGTAATCGTATCAATAGAAGACTTCTGTTGGTAATTTTGTCGACAATTTAATATGTAATTTTTAAAAATAATAAAGTAAAAATTCATTATCAATTTGTTAGTAATCCGTCGCATTAGCAACAAATCACATCCGTCTCTAAAATTTGGTCCCTATTGCCTCCTTTCTAGTAGTGTTAATTTCTTTTGAGAGTTAAGAGATTTATTCTCAATGAAATCAGCAAATTGATCTTTAACCTTGCATAATTAATTCTTAATAGCTAAAACTCCGCACATCTATTCAAATCATCATGCTACCCTCTTATACCGAACTAGTTATGTAGACACATTTAAACGAGGATCATGTAAGGTTAAAGAAGATTAAGACGGTTTCAAGTTTCACCATTAGAGACTCATTAGTTATAATAATGGAAGTCGGAGGTCTAACTTACTATTTTAACAGTAGTTTGAGGATTGTAAATTTCCCTTTTATTTGCTAAACACTATTAATTTGGTAATAAACTTTTATCATGTTTTGTCATAATTTATTTATTAATATTATGTATGTATTGGATTTTTAATCGAATAAATGAACCCAACTTATTCCTAGAATGGGGAACAAAGTAAGCCTCACCTTAGCTTCTTTCGCTACTTTAGGGTGCTTGTTTCAGTAGACAAATTGTATTCTTTGTTTCTGTCACCTTCAATTTTGAGTGATTTGATTAAGGATTCTTCTATATGTACAAAATCATGTACAAAATTAATGACAAACTTGACATGTGGTGGCCCCCTGTTGATGGAGTGGTGGTGGGGCCAGCCGCCCCACTAACAGGGAGCCACCACTTGTCAAGTTTGTCAAACTTTTAGTAATTGATTTTGTACTTGTAGACTAATCCTTTGATTAATAAGTTCTTTGTAGAAAATTGTTGAAATCTACAAGGTTCATGTTTATAAATTGTTTACAAACACTCACGTCATTTTTTTATTCATGAATTCGAGAGACTTACAAATACTTCCATTTATCCATCACTCAAAATAATTTGAAGTACTCTTGGAGTATGAAAATACTCGAACAAATTTCTAGTACTTTTTTAAGTATGGAACTAAATACTACTATCACTATTGAGTTGGCATGTATATTATTTATTCATATCTAGGTTCCATACACATGTCAATTCAATAGTGATCAAGAGTACTGAACACTCCACAACATGAAAACTTCCCAAGCATGTTAAATTTGAAAGACCAATTAATTGTGATCCATGTAATATTATTAAAGAATCGATGAAAGTGGTTTTATGATGCTAAAATCCAATTGGCCTATCGAGAAGCGGTAGTATCTTTCGGTTCACTTTAATGAAAGATGAACATTTTTAAGGCCCATTAGACACCACCTCTCCGTGCCTATAAATGTGAATGTATCTCAACTAATACGTATGTTCAATTACATAGAGTAAAAGATAGAAAATAGTTTTTTGGTTTTCTTGTTCTCTTTATTTTGCAAGTCCAAATCTTGTGATTAAATGCTGTGGATCAAGGTATTTTTTTGATTAAATTATTTATGCGTAAAAACCATAGAATTCCAAAGATCTGGGAATTAGGGTTGAATTGCTAACAAAATTTCCCATGATATAAAAGAACAACAAAATTAAATCATAAAAATTCGTATGAATGCCATTGTCACTCATCTCAACAAATCTTTACCATCGTCATTCTTCTAAATTCCCTACATTTAAATTTCCATAGATACTTTTACATATATCTACGAAGTTATATACACATTACAATTAACATAATTTATATATCAAGATCTCATTTTATTAACATTTTTAATAATTTTACAACTCAAAATATTTAGCAAAATAATAAAACTACTAATTTAGTAATATTGTCTACAAAACATTACACAATTAACATAGTATTTAACTAAACTAATTTTACAACTTAAGATTTGGTGTTATTATTTTTTCTAAATAGTGTACTTGTATAATAAATAATATTTAAGGGTCAGAATTACGAGTGTTCATTTATTTTAAAATTTTAGTTTCTAATGCGATGTCATATTAGTGTGCAGCAAGTTTAATTTGTTGATGTGTGTCTCGGCCAAACGCTTATATTTTGTCCCCTTTTACGCCAACTCATGTATCCATTTAACATCCTTGCCATTAGAGTTAAGCTATCCTCTAAGATTGGGTTGCTTGATTGAAATAAAATATAATTTTCGTTGCCTATTAGAGATGTCAACCCCTACTACTGTTGGCTTGCAAATTTATGAGTGAAATAAGCCTCAATCTATGTATCTATATAAATTATTTTGTCAATAATAACTAAAAAGAAATTATGTGTCTTACAACATCATAAATGGTCAAACTTCATTTTAACCACATATTTCAACAAACCCACAAGTATCATCCATTTTTTCTATTTATAAACTGAATCGTTTATAAATTCTTTCAGAACAGAGACTAATGACTATATAATTATTTGTGTATCAAGCACACCAAATTGGACTTTGTAATTATTATAATATCTTAGATAAATAAAATTTCATACTGTGCTAAAATTGCAAGTGCAGGATCTCGTAACAAGTAAAAAGAGCATGAATCAAATATCATTCACACGAGAACTGCATAATTAACTATCAAATTTTATTAATTCTAACTTTATTTGAGCAATCTATTTAAAGTTGATTTTAAACTAAAAGTAAGCAAATTAACTAAGACTAAGTGAAGTT
This sequence comes from Olea europaea var. sylvestris, assembly GCF_002742605.1. Taxonomy (NCBI): domain Eukaryota; kingdom Viridiplantae; phylum Streptophyta; class Magnoliopsida; order Lamiales; family Oleaceae; genus Olea; species Olea europaea. Next base: position 19,053,462 of record NC_036249.1, on the reverse strand, counting down.
AATCAAAAATCTCAACTAAGGAAAAGTCACTGGCGTTGAAGTGTTAGACTATACAACACCATGGTTAATCATACTCAGCCTTGCTTATGAAGTTAAGTCAATATGCATTCACGTAGCGGTCGAATCTTCCTCACTTAGTTTACAATCTGTCTTGAGTCGAGCTAAAATAATCTTTTATCATTACAAGAAAAAAGGCCTTTTGCAACATGCAAAAGGCAACATTCACCAATTGCATGTTGCTAAAAGGGGTCTATCGCAATGTTCAGTAAGTGTATGTTGCTATTGGATGACTAAATGGAGATTTCACAATGTTTTGTTAAGGGATGTTGATAATACAACTTTTTGCAACATGCAAAATTCGTTGTCATTTAATTTCTTTTTGTAACGTGCAAAGCGCGTTGCGTTTAGAGTTTTTGCAACGTGTATTGCGTGTTGCCGTTATTCGGTTTTAGCAACAGACAATGCGTGTTGCCGTTTTATTGTTTTAGCAACAGACGTTTGAACGTTGCCATTGACTTTTGGCAACGTACATTGCGCGTTGTGCTTAGATTTTTAGCAACGTACATCGCGCATTGCCGTTATTAGTTTTAGCAACAGATAATGCACGTTGCCATTATATTTTTTAGCAACGCACTCTTGAACGTTGCAATTAACTTTTAGCAGCATACATTGCACGTTGCTGTTAAACATTTTGGACCTTTTTTTTCCTCTTACCCGCCCGCCCAGCCCAACCCAGAGGAAAAACCCAATAGCCATTACAACCCGGGAAAGCCCCTTCTCCACCCATTTTGAGAAATCCCGCGAAATGCCCTAGCTTCCCTTCGAACTACCGTAGCTTCCCTCCAACTTTTGCAGTCTCATCTTCCCACCCAAGGTGCCATCAATCGATTCTCGAATTGAAGTTCGGTTACGGACGTGAAGGTCTCCCCTCATCCAGCTCTCTGGTTCTTCTACCCATAGCCGAAGCAGCCGCCTCAGCTGTAGTGCAAAGCAGCCCAGCTCGCGTAAGTATTCCTTTACTTCAATTAGAAATCTACCCATTGGAACACACGCACACTGTTTGCTCGTGAGTCCCAAACTCTACATTTTTACTCGATTTGAGCTTCACAAAACTTAATTAAAACTGAATTAAATTTATTTCCTTTTAGTTTTTTAATTTTGATCGTTTAACTTTTTTGTTGCAGTTAATTACTTATGCATTTTGAAGAGGCCGTATTTCTGACGATTTTTGCAGATTATCGATTTTTCTGAAATCTTCTCCTCAATCCACTCTGCCTCTTCTTTGGATCTTAGGTACTCTCACGTAGAGAAATATTTCTTAATCTATCATTTTGTCGTATAAATTCTGTGTATCTATCACGTTCTTTGTTGATTTAGTTTGCTAGAATATGGCTTGACTGCAATGAGATAGCAATCAGTAAGTGCTGTGCTGTAATTGAACTGCAATGAAATCATCAATAGTGCCCTTACAGATAATAAAATTAGGAAATTGAACTGGACTTGTGGTGTAATTGAACTAACTGATGGTGGCACTCGATGTTTGCTAGTACGGGGATTCATTTGTTGTCCAGTTCATATGACATGCAGTCTGTGTTCATATTATAAGTTCAAAAATATTTTCTATATGCTGTCTCATTTGTATATTTGGTAGTGTAAAAAATGTCCACTTAATTGAAGAAGTGATGAAGTCCTTATAAATTGCAAGGCAAAATAATGGTTTTGGATTTCATGATAACTTTGAGTTTGTTTGTTTTTAGTGAATTACTAGTCTAATTCGATTGGAATCGAGCCAATGAATAAAACTCAGGCCTTTGGCCCTGATGCAACGCCAATTTTGGGCAAAATTCATTGTTTAGGCCCTCGTTTAGGCGTTTTTGCTATTTATGGTAATTTTTGTTTTTTGCAATATCTCTTTCCATAAAATTTGGATTTTTATTCCGTTTGTTGGAAAATGATTCTGAAGATAGGGATTTTCCATCTTAGTACTTATCTCATATGTTTCTATTTTTGGAAAAATATCTTTTTTTTTGGAATTTTGCTAGGTTTCTTTTTTTCTATTTTAA
>NC_036249.1:19046725-19051380 GCF_002742605.1 Olea europaea var. sylvestris | reverse complement strand
AGAAGGTACTGGTATTGATTAATTCTTTTTTCCCTGTATATTGACTGATAACTTATCCTTGTCTTGATTTTGATAATAGTTAATGAACTTCTGAAGGGCAAGTTGGATATTAGGATTCACATGAAGATTTCCTAGGATGATTTCTTTTTAATTTCTAATTCAAAATTATATCTGACCTCAACAACTTGTTTTAGATATTTCACTCATGGAAATTCAGTAGGATCTATAGCAACATGTAAATAACTTGTACCATGGCTTTTTAACTCTGGTCTTCTATGCATGTTTTTTTCTAGTTTGGTGCTCCCTGAAATAGTAAAATGTTAAATGAAGGTAAAATTATGGGCTATATGATTTTATGCAAATTGTAATCACCATAAGTGCAAACATGCTGGAAGCCCAAGTTTTTCTTTCTACGTAAACATTGCAGATTACTTTAATTAATCCTATTGCTATTTACATAGACAATATGAACTAGCCCCCCCTCTCCCCCCCCCCCAAAATAAAAAAAAAAATAGAGGAACTGGGTGGAAAATGGGTGGTTTTATTGTTGGTACCTGCTAGGTGTTTTTTTGGTTGTTTTGCTTCTTAATTTTGTGAAACTTCATCTTCGAGTCATTTATAAGTGGAACTATTTTAAGCCGCATTGCTTGTCTAGAGAATATGTACAAATTTCAATGTATTTTGACTTCCTAATTTTGATGGGTGTAACTTCTCTCATGAAGCTGAAGTTGATAATGATTTCTTTTTTCTCTCATACTAATGCTCTTTTCTTTTACCTACAGGAGTGAAGAGATTTGTGTACATCTCTGCTGTTGACTACGGTGTGGTAAATTATTTGCTACGAGGATATTATGAAGGAAAGGTAATATTGATATTATTTTGCCATTTAATAAGGATGAATTATTGTTGGTTTTAAGTGACTGTTAAAAAGAGCATTAGTATTTCATAACCCATGGCAAAGAAAGAAGTCAAAATTGTTTTTACTTTGTCTTATGATGCAGAGAGTTGCTGAGATGGAACTACTGACTAGGTATACCTATGGAGGTGAGGTTTTCTCCTATACTATTCCTAGCAATCTTCATTTAGCAAACAAAATTTTGGTAGCCTGCTTACCTTCTCTTCATCTAAAATAGGAGAATACAGTTTGTCAATGTTGGTTTCTCGATTCTCTATGGTTTCTTTGCATTTGTACTCTTTGATACTATTGTATAGCTTTTCTATGACACTTCCAAATTGTAAAGAATCAACTGAGGGCCAAGGAAACTTCTTGTAACTTCCTGATTTGCCAAATATTTTGTTCAGATATTTAGACTCTCTGGCTTCATTTTATCAGCACTCCTAAAATGGGTATCAGAATCAAGAACCTACGAATTTGGTTATGTTCTAGATTTTAGACCAAAAATCGAAAAATTGAACAAGAACCGAATCTCTTTAATTTATAAAGTTTTAAAAATTAAATAAGCCAAAAATGATACTTTTTTTATATTAAAGGTATCATTTTCCTATTTCATTTAACAACTAATTAATTAAGCCCAAAACATCATTTTCCTATTTTCATCCTAAACCCAACTTCATAATTCAAATTTTAAATAATCAAAATTAAGTGACCTAAGTTTTTCTAATTCATTCGGTCGAACTATGTTATTTTACAAGAGTTGAGATTGAATATGTTATTAATTGAATTAATGTAGTGTTTTTTAAATATTAGAAAATTTAATTATGGTATGAAATCAAATGGAACCTAACCGAAAAAAAGGGAACGAACCAGTAATTAAATTTGGACCTAACGATTCTACTTACTGGATACTCAAAAATTTTGCTTCGATTGGTTTAGTTTTCTTTAGAATCGAATTGAACTGAACTGAAACGAATCATGTCAACCCCTAGGTTACGCCATAAAGTCTAGATCATTAGAGTTCGTAATTTGTCTATGGGAAGGAGGAGTAATGTTTTGCGGAAGAATTTAATACATAGTCAAATGTTGATTATTAATTCGATTCCATCTACAATAGAGTTAAGTAAACCTCTCATTTTCTCTATGCATACGCTACATCGTTAAATATATAAATATGTTACCAAAATCTGTTACTATGTGAGCATTCATGAAGTTTCAAGAAAAATAAAAGTTTATAAATAGTTTCATTTTCATTATTCAATAAATTCTTATTTTTTTTGCTTTGAATTTGTATTTGTGTTATTCAGTGTTTGACAGAATAATAATGAACAAAGCATGGCTGCAAGTATCAAGGTTATTGCCTGAAATACGATTTCGTGAATCTACTTACAAAATTTAAACAATTTATAGTGTAAATGATCATTACATTTTACTTATAGGTTTTCAGAACAATATAGAGATGGAGCACAGAATTTTGTTGAACTAGCTCGTGAAAATCTATGTTCAGAAACGATAGGATGCCCTTGTGTTAAGTGTAGGAATTTAAAGCATCATCATTACAAAACAATGTATGAACATTTAGTTATTAAGGGAATGGATCCTACGTACACTGTTTGGGTATTTCATGGAGAACGACCATGATTGAGTCAATGTGGAAATACCCGAGTCACGTAGGATGTTTAGGGATTTCTATGTACAACACAATGTAGATCTTGAAAACCCTCTTTATGGAAGAGATGGAGATATTGAAAGTTTGGTTCACGATGTCGAAACACCTTTGTATCATGGTTGTCCAACATTTACGAAGATGTCTGCTTCGATTGCTATGCTTAAACATAAAGCTACACACGGTTTATTGAATAGTGGTTTTGATGTACTTATAAATCTTGTTCGGGACATGCTGCTAGAGAATAATACACTACCTAACTCATTTTATGAGATGAAAAAACTTGTCAATACATTTGACCTTGGCTATGAGAAGATACATGTTTGTGTGAATGATTGTTGTCTATATAGAAAGGGGCTTGGACATGCTGAATTATGTCCAAAATGTGGTTGTTCAAGATGGAAAGTTAACCAACATACTAAGAAGATTCAAAAAAAAAATTCCAGCAAAAGTCTTGCGTTATTTTCCTATAATACCAAGACTTAAGAGGATGTTTGGAATAGATGAGATGTCGACACAACTTAGATGGCACTCAAATAATAAAAGTTCAGATGGTAAAATTAGGCATCCATTTGACTTATTAAGTGGGGAAATGATAAATAAAAGATGGCCACATTTTGCATCAGATCCTCGAAATATTAGATTAGGTCTTGCAACTGATGGATTTAATCCTTTCAAAGATCTTAGCTCTAAATATAGTTGTTGGCCAGTAATTTTAACTATATATAATTTGCCCCCCTCATTATGCATGTCGAAGGAAAGTTTGATGTTGAGTTCAGATGGTAAAATTAGGCATCCATTTGACTTATTAAGTGGGGAAATGATAAATAAAAGATGGCCACATTTTGCATCAGATCCTCGAAATATTAGATTAGGTCTTGCAACTGATGGATTTAATCCTTTCAAAGATCTTAGCTCTAAATATAGTTGTTGGCCAGTAATTTTAACTATATATAATTTGCCCCCCTCATTATGCATGTCGAAGGAAAGTTTGATGTTGAGTGTGTTAGGACCTTCCTCTTGCTGCTCACGCTGATTCCCGGGCTCAGTTAACCATTAAAACCGAGTTTCAACATCAAACTGGAAGAACCCATACCGCCGGCTACTCTTCTTCCTATGGTTGCTTTCTTCTCTTGCTTAATTGATTCAATCCACACACTTAGGATGGATACCACTCAGGTAAGGTTCACAAAGACTCAAGCAATTTGGGTGGAGAAGAAATCACGAAGGAGATGAAGGCAGAAGAACTCGGCAGTTTCTCACGGCTTGGACACGGATGGACGGCTTCAACTTTTGGACGGTTCCAACAAAAGGCAAAGGCACCAATATATAGTAAGTCAAGTGGCCAACATAAGGTAAGTCGGGATATGGTAAGTAGGCTCGACTAGGGTTAACTTCCAATGGAAGAAATCAACAAGCCACAAAGAATATTAGCCGTCCAATAGGTAAGGCAACGTTTGGTCGGTTCATCCATTATTCGATGTTGAATTATCGTTCAGTCATTTATGTCGACTGATAAAATTGGTTCTCATCATCGCCCGGGGGTCGTTTGACAACATAATGTCTAACAACCTCCACCTTGGTGTCAAAGGACCTGCAAAGAAAAAACGTTTTTCCATTAGTGACACCTCTAACAGAAAAACCGATAAAATTGAAATCATTTACCTGTACCGATGTTTAGAAGCTCTTTGCAACTTCTAAACTTTACCAGTGGCAGCACTTTCGTGCCCATATCTGAAGGATTGTACTGTGTGTGAATTTTTTCAAGTCTTACTACTTCTTGTGATATTATATCCCTAATGAAGTGTAACCTAACATCAATATGTTTAGTGCGTTCGTGAAAGACAGGATTCTTACACAAATGTATGGATGATTGACTATCAGAATACACAACCACATACTCATTCAAGACACTCAGTTCATGAAGTAGACCTCTAAGCCATAGAGCCTCTTTAATTGCTTCAGTGGTGGCAATATATTCTGACTCTGTAGTGGATAGTGCAACTATGTGTTGTAACTGTGATTTCCAACTAACACACGAATTTGATAAGGTGAATACGTAAGAGGAAGTTGATTTCCTACCATCCCTATCTC
>NC_036249.1:19015463-19045384 GCF_002742605.1 Olea europaea var. sylvestris | reverse complement strand
GTGTAGTCATCTATGATAGATAGGAAATACCTATTCCCACCCGATGTGGGATTACTAGCAGGACCCCACAGATCAGAATGCACGTATTCAAGTATGCTTTTAGCCTCATGCGTACTGGTGGAAAACGACACTCTATGGTGCTTCTCAAGCACACAGTGATCACAGAACGATAGGTCAGACACACAGTCATTACCAAATGCACCCTTTTCATTAAGTAGTTTAAGTCCTTTAATGCTTACGTGTGCAAGCCTACTATGCCATGTGTGTGTGTGATCGATTTTGGCGGAAGAAATAGAGGAGTTTGATCCTCTAATCACTTCCCCAGTAGTGATATAAATGTCATTTTTCTTGATTCCCTTAATAGAGATTAACGCACCCTTCATCATTTTAAACATACTGTTTTCAATTTTACCGGTGAAGTTGTCTTTCTCAAGTCTTCCTACTGAAATTAAATTCCTAGATAATTCCGGAATATATCTAACTTCTTTTAACACGTACACAAAGCCTGTGTTAAATTTTATCTTTATATCTCCAATTCCAGCAATTGTATAGGAGAAGTTATCACACAGAACTACTTGTCCATCAGCTTGCCTAAATTGTGTTCTACCCCGCATCATATGCAACTCTCCACTCCTCCTATCCTATTTTTCAGCTTTCATTTCCATCTCTTTACTTCTAAGAGAATCTACGACAATTTCAGGTGTTAGCGTGTCCCTACCATACTTAATAGCATTTTTAACTTCTTTATAAGAGTCCGGGATTGAATTGAGCAAGATAATGGCCTTATAGGTTTTAGACACGGCTTCGTCACAATTGACAATATCTTGCACCAATTTATTAAATACATCTAGATTGTCGTCGAGATCCTTTGAAGGATCCATTTTAAAGCTGAAGAATCGTTCGAGTAGGTAGAGTTTATTTGGTGTAGATTTAAGCAAGTATAAGTCTTCTAGTCTTTTCCAAAGTTCTTTGGTGGTTTTTAGTTTTCCCACTTTTCTTAAGACGGCGTCAGACAAGTGTAATATTATTGAGGTATAGGCAAGCTCATCGGCTTCCTCTTTTTGTTCTTTTGAGATATCAGGTGCAAAATTGCCTTCGATGGCTTTTGACACCTTTTGTTGGACTAGTATGCCTCTCATCTTTTGTTGCCGATAGAGAAGTCCCCTTTACCGTTAAAAATTCCCAAATCAAAATTATGTGTTGTCATTGGTTAACACCCTAATTAAACCACACGAAGTAGTATTGGGAAACGTGATAAGGTAATGTCTTGTTAATTATTAGCAAAGGTAATAATGAACCTAAACGCTACGTCCACCAAGGAATAACAAGCACTTTAAATTAAAAGAACAAATACTTAATTAACGCAAGTAATCCTAATTCTAGCACATGCAATGGTTACCCCTTCACGGCAACCCCAAAACCTAACGATCACCCCACACGATGATCTTGCTATTGCTGAATTTAAATGGATTAAGCCAATTTACCAGAGCGGACCTATCTGAGTCCGTAAAGTGGAGAAAAACGAGCTTGCTGTTGAATTTCAATCGGCGTCGTACCAAAGGGCAAAATCGTCCAACTTTTTCTGTGTAACCTGAAACACAAAACAAAGTATATCAGCGCGTTCAGGAGATCGAAACAAACAAGTTACCTGAAGACTGCGTCGCCGAAAAACCGCCTCCGCCGCCGCCACGCGCCGCCTGTCCCGGAGCGCCTCGACCTGCTGATGATGGGTATGGCCTCCGTTTGTCCAACCGAGCTCTGGTTTGTGAGTAATTGCAAAATTTCAGATTCGGATTCTAAGTTGATGATGCGAAAATCAGCCGATTTTGAGCCGTTTTTTGCCACCCAAGCTCTGATACAAGATGTTAGGACCTTCCTCTTGCTGCTCACGCTGATTCCCGGGCTCAGTTAACCATTAAAATCGAGTTTCAACATCAAACTGGAAGAACCCATACCGCCGGCTACTCTTCTTCCTATGGTTGCTTTCTTCTCTTGCTTAATTGATTCAATCCACACACTTAGGATGGATACCACTCAGGTAAGGTTCAAAAAGACTCAAGCAATTTGGGTGGAGAAGAAATCACGAAGGAGATGAAGGCAGAAGAACTCAACAGTTTCTCACGGCTTGGACGCGGATGGACGGCTTCAACTTTTGGACGGTTCCAACAAAAGGCAAAGGCACCAATATATAGTAAGTCAAGTGGCCAACATAAGGTATGTCGGGATATGGTAAGTAGGCTCGACTAGGGTTAACTTCCAATGGAAGAAATCAACAAGCCATAAAGAATATTAGCCGTCCAATAGGTAAGGCAACGTTTGGTCGGTTCATCCATTATTCGATGTTGAATTATCGTTCAGTCATTTATGTCGACTGATAAAATTGGTTCTCATCATCGCCCGGGGGTCGTTTGACAACATAATGTCTAACAGAGTGAAAGTTTGATGTTGAGTTTATTGATCCCGGGACCAAAGCAGCCAGGTAATGACATAGATGTTTATTTGGCACCACTTGTAGACGACTTAATGTTGTTATGGAGTAATGGGGTTGAGATGTATGATGCAGTTACAAAATCTACATTCAACTTAAAAGCTATTTTGATGTGGACAATACGTGACTTTCCTGCATATGAAAATGTATCTGGATGGCCCGCTAAGGGAAAAATTGCATGCCCTATTTGTCGTGAAGATATATGTCCCATATGGCTGTCACATGGTAGGAAGTTTGCATACATGGGACATAGAAGATTTCTCGACTTGAGTCATCCATTTCGCGTGAAAAAGAGTTGGTTTAATGGACGTATTGAAAATGACATAGGCCAAAGATAAAGAATGATGAACAAGATTTTAATGAAGTTGATAAAATTGCATATGGTTGGGGAAAAAGTGGTAAGCGAAAGAGGTAAAAGAATACAACTCAATCAACTGTAACGTGGAAGAAAAAGTCAATATTTTTCATACTACCATATTGGAAGGTAACCTTAGTATATTTCTTTCTACTATATTTAATACTTCTAATGGCGTGTAGTATATTGTGACACGATTAATGTTTAATGTGCAGACTTTACTTGTACGTCATAATTTGGATGTGATGCATGTGGAAAAGAACATTTGCGAGAGCATCATTAGTACACTTTTGGATGTGAAAGGAAAATCTAAAGATGACATTAACTCTCGTAAGGACTTGGAAGCTATGAACATTAGGCATGATTTACATCCTGAGAGAAGAGGAAATAAATTCTACTTGCCTGCTGCCCCCTCACACTTTATCAAAAGCAGAAAAACAAATGTTTTGCAAAAGGCTCGCTAACATGAGATTGCCCGATGGTTATGGTTCTAATATTGAAAATTGCATTTCAGTGGAAGAATGTAAGATAGTTGGACTCAAGTCTCATGATTGTCACATTTTAATGCAACAATTACTACCAGTTGCATTGAAAGGACTTCTACCTAAAGGTCTAAGGAACTCTATTTTTAAATTGTGTTCATTTTTCAATGAAATGTGTCAAGGAGTTGTGGATAAGAATAATGTTGAAAGTTTAGAAGATGACGTTTCTGAAACTTTATGCATGTTGGAAAGGTATTTGCCACCTTCCTTTTTTGATATTATGGTTCATTTAACAATCCATATAGGAAGAGAAGTTCGTCTATGTGGACCAGTCCAATATCGTTGGATGTACCCATTTGAGAGGTAATATTCCTTTAAGTTATTTCCAAAAGTGAAATTTATTATCAATTTGGTTTTACATTTTATGAGATTTTTGCTAAATGTGTAGGTATATGAAAGTGTTGAAAGGGTATGTTATGAATCGTGCACAACCTGAAGGGTGTATTGCTGAACGATACATTGTTGAAGAAAATGCAATATTTTGTAGCAAGTACATAAAACAAGCATCTGAAATAGGCTCTAAGCCTGCACGCAACAAAGAATCCAAGAGTATCTTCTTAGTTGTAGGGCGCACAACTATTGCTCAACAATGTTTCAAATACTTTAAAGTGGCTTGCATGTGGTCCTAGATGTCACTCCATGTCATATCCTAGTTTTGTAATAAATGGTCTTCGATTTCACACTAAAGATGAAGAAAAGTCTCGACAAAATAGCGGCATTTTAGTTGAAGCAACAACCATTTGTAGATCTAGTGCAAAAGATAATGCACATGTCGTTGGGAAGGTTCTTTATTATGGAGTTCTGCGCGATGTTATAGTGCTTGATTATAATGCATTTCATATTCCAATATTCAAATGTGATTGGGCAAATATCGTGAATGGAATAAAAAATGAAGATGGATTCACTTTGGTTAATCTTAATGAGGGATACAGACAATTTGAAAACAATCCTTTCATTTTAGCATCACAAGCGAAACAGATGTTTTATTCCAGGGAGAATGAAACATCTAATTGGTATGTTGCTTTGCAAGCATAACCAAGAGACTTTCACATGTTACATACGGAAGAAAATACTTCTCACGGGGCAAATATTTCATTAGATGTAACGCAACTTGAAGACAATCACGATGAGGATGAGAATTATGCAAGAATAGATGTCGAAGGCATATTATGTGATACTTATTAATTAGTTTGGTAAAAGTCCTTATAAATCACACATGTTTTAAATTGATATTTGTAGATCAATTGCTTTTGGTAAATCTTTCTCTTTCTGTTTGTATATTTCTGTATTCTTGAAGTCATTTGTGTCGAACCAGTTGACAGTAATATACGTTATATGATAGATGCAGCTTAGGTCAGTGTTTTTTTTATAATTCTTAAGATATTTGTCAACAAGGGAATAATTATAGCCATGTCATATTTTTATGTTTCATTCTTTAAGTCAATAAAGCAAGCTTCGAAGAGTTCAAAATGTCGAAAAGCTGCAATTGCTGTTGCAATTCGAGAGACCAATAAAAGACTAAGATTTTTAAGTGAACCGAAAAATATTGTATCAGTAACGATTTTCTTATTTATTTTCATTTTAGTTTATATCAAGTTTTTTGCATATGTCCAATACTAGTGCATCTAATTACTTGATTTGTATTGCAAAAAAAAGGTTTTCAGACATGAAAGGGTTGAGAACTAGAGTCTGGACTCATGGACATCTGAGAAGGGATGGAAAACCTATAAATGAAGCTGTTGCCGACACTCTGGTATGTGTGTTATATCTGGATTCTGTCAATAATGATTAAACTTATTATGTGTATCACTTGCTAATACAAAAATTAAGTTGCATAAGTGCAGAAAAGGATAGAAGATTGTGCTCAATCTATTTCCGATACACCAGCCGAAGATTCAATTCGAGATGATGCTGTTGCTCGAGTTCTAGGTCCTAAACGTTGTGGAAGAGTAAGGGGACTTGGATTTGGAGTTACACCATCAAAGGTCGATGGACAAATTCAAAGTAATTCTCGAGTAAGAGAACTTGAAAACCAACTACAAACACAATCAGAAAGGGTTGGAGCACTAGAAGAAAAAGTTGAAGCACTCCTCAAGTTATCTCAGGTTATGTACTTTATCATTTTATATAAAATGATAACATAGCTTTACATAACTACGTATAATAACTTTTTAATTTTTTTATTATTTTATAGAGTCAAAATAAGAATGTAGATGATATGAGTTCACGTGCTTTTACTCCTCAGGTTATGTATCTTATATTATTTATTGTTTGTTCAATATAAATTCAAACTATATGGCATACTAATTTTAAAAAGAATATTTTCATTTTATTGTGAATTTGTAGTCCCAACAAGGAAGTGGTATCCAGGGAGGGACTACACATTTGGAAAATTCAATGTGTCAATTATTGCATTGGTATCGATATGATGAGGAAGAAATCGTAGCAGAACGGAAGATTGCATCAACCGACCCAAACGCAAAGGTACACCACATGACAATTGGACGAGATTGTTGGAAGGTTTGGGTTGAGGAAGTGTATATGGGTCATTTGACCTTATATAGACCTACTGATGAATTTCGAGTTCTTAGTGAAGCCATGGGAAGTATTGTTGCTTGGCCAAAGAGTAGTATCAGACTCATTTGATAAAGGTATTTCTTGAATTTTTGCTTATTCAACTAAGCAAAGACTTTTAATGTTGTGTGATAAGCTTATTTTGAACATGATTGACACATTGTTAATGTTGTGTGTATTTGAGTTTCCTAGCATTTTATTAATTAATGTACCTAACCTCTATATTCTTTCCTTATTGCAGTTATATGGAGTGGAGCTGAGTTAAGAGAAGAATTTGAAGTTGCGTTATCTTATGCATGTGCCTTCTTGGACTTTATTTATGTAAGCAGCTTGCTTCGGGATGCCTTATGGACAATGCTTTTGCTGGAATATTGTAATTCCTGTAGTTGACTCATTGTGTATATTCTTGACATATTTGTTTTTGTTGGTTTTTGGGCTCTCGTTTCTGTATTGGAGTCTTTATTGTGTTTTGAAGAAGTAATTGTGCATGTTTTATGTTTATTGTGTTGGATAAAATATTGGTGGCATTGGTGGTTTTTGAGATTTTTGGTTTAAATGTTTTTATGAGATTTTTGTTGATTTTCAGCTTGGGTTAGTCCATATTTTAGAGGAAATTCTGTCAAAATTTTTATAAAAATATATCATAGTAAAGTAAGTCAGGGTTGTCTTGATGGTAGGTACGACATTTAGTTGGTATCTACCATTGGCGCACGACATGTGTCGAGTCTTTTAGGGTGATTCGGGACGGGTTGTGTCAATTGGTATCACTACTATTAGGGAAGTCTAAACATGCGCAAAAAAGGAAAAAAAAAAAGAATTAAAGAAATGACAACACGCGGCGAATGTTGCGAAAAACCTTAAGGCAACGTGCAAACCAGGTTGCAAAAAACCTTAAGGCAACGCGCAAAGCACGTTGCGAAAAACCTTAGGCAACGCATAATGCACGTTACGAAAAACATTAAGGCAACGCGCTAACGCGCAATGCACGTTGCGAATAACCTTAAAGCAACGTACAATGCACGTTGCTAAAAACCTTAAGGCAACACACACCGCAGGTTGCGAAAAACCTTAAGACAATGTGTAATGCACGTTGCGAAAAACCTAAGACAACACGCAATGCACGTTGCGAAAACCTTCCGATCTATGACAACACCAAAGCCCGCAACATACGCCCGAACACTATAAAAGATCAATGGCAACGTTTTTCGACCGTTGCAAATAGCAATTTTTGGTGTAGTGTATTAATGAATTTATTGTAAGTATATATGAACTATGATATATATTATTCAACAAGAAAACTCACAAACAAAACCTATGTCTCATATATCACCTCTAAGTCTCAAAGTTGATTAGGCTTTTAAAGGCGTTATTTAAGTATAATAGCGAAAACTTCAAGATAAAATTGTACTTTAATATCCAATCTTGATAAGAAAAACCAATTACTCATTAATCAGCTAGGTTACATCGTTGCTCAAGCTAAGAAAGACAAAGATTTTTTCTTAGACAAAATTCTTAGAAACACCATCTAATTCTTAGAAACATAATTCTTAGATGTATCAGAGCCCTCTCTTAGTTTAAAACACTTAATTTATGAAAAGTTTAGATTATTTTAATTTAGAATGTCTAGAAAATTTTAAAAGAAAAGATAGCTTAGACACAAATTCTTTAGTTTGTAAGTTTGATAAAAATAAATTCTAACATCTTTTACATTTTGAAGATAGATTGTTAAATACTATTGTAGATTTACTCGTAAATATAGGAGAAAATTTAGAAAGAAACAATTCACATAAAAAGGTAAAAACTTTATTAGGAAGTATAAATAAAAATGTAAAAACATTAGAAAATAATTTAGAATATATCAAAAACAAAAATAGTGAAATATTAAAAAAGATATTTTATAATACAAGTGAAAGGACATTGGTCCCAACTTAGAGAAATTAGAATCAAAACATTAGAAAAAGAAAAGTCAATAGACACTGAACGAGATTTAGATAATTTAATAAATAAGCTAGAAAATTTGGATCTAGGAGTCTAATACATTTAAAAAGACAAGTGGATTTATACTTAATGGATAAGGGAGAGCAAATTGTGGCTAATAGAAGACTAGTGGGTAATACATTGCTAAGGACATTAAGTAGACAAATGAAATTCGAGACCAGATTAAAATCTTTAATAAATATAGAAGAATAGATTGAAATATTTAGACAAAAGAAATTAAAATTAGTAAAAAAATATAGACATATATAAAAAAGGAAATATTTTTAGCAAATCCTTAATATATCAACATTATGGTGAAAGACATGTTTATTGTACACATGAAGATCTATTTATATCCCTAAATTTAATAGAAAAAGAATCTTATAAATAAATTGTTGATAAAAATCTTCAACAAACAAATATAAAATTAATAATAGTAAGAGTAAAAGGACTTTACAAAGAAAATTTAGGAGTCAAAGTATTAGTATGTTTATATGAAAGCAAATTCACAGACATAGAACAATGACTATTAGGAAGCATAGAATTAGTCATAAATAATAAATGTGGAATAGTATACTTTTCATGTGATAATTTAGTTAAAACAAATTTTTTTTATAAAAATATTAAAATAAGAATAAAAAGTAAAGGATATCAAATGAAAAGAGATGAATACAATTTGTTAATTTGTACAAAGTTCATAGGAAAATTTATTGAAAACAGTAGTATGAATTAGAAATTAGAAAATAATCAAACAATTACTTTATTATGACCAAAAAGGCATAAAAGCCATCCCAACAAATTATGTCTCTTCATAAACAAGTGCAGGATTAGACTGGAACCTTGAAAACTTGTTATAAAGATCAATATTGGTACTAAAAGATAATATTATGTACAAAAATAGTAATAGAACTCTAAGTATTAATTTGAAAATTATAATTACCAAGCAGAACAAAGAAAACATAATGAAGAAGAAACCAACAAAGAATGTAAATATATTGAAATAGAATACTGTGAAAGTGATAAGAAGTCAATGCATTAAATGAAGATAGTGAAGAAGATGAGAATGAATTTGGATATAGAAATTAAAGCTTTATTAAAAGAAGATCAAAAGAATATAGACATTAAAATGGAAGAAAGTAGCGAAAGTTTTTTTTTAAAAAAAAAAAAAGGAGGGAATTATCATTTTCCCTTTGTAAAATTATATGAATGAGAAGACAAAAAATATAAAAGTTTAAAGACAAAGACAAGTAGAAGAAGGATCTTGCTTACCATAGCAAGCAATAGATGATTAATTTTAGAAATGAATAATTGTAAACCTCAAGATAGGCTAGTATAATAACTAAATGGAAAGATTCTGTAAT
Source organism: Olea europaea var. sylvestris (assembly GCF_002742605.1). Classification (NCBI taxonomy): domain Eukaryota; kingdom Viridiplantae; phylum Streptophyta; class Magnoliopsida; order Lamiales; family Oleaceae; genus Olea; species Olea europaea. The sequence goes on along the minus strand of NC_036249.1, from coordinate 19,036,087 downwards.
TAGGCATGTAATAATTTACCTATACAGATGATCGCAGAAGAATTGTGGGCTTATTTAGGAAAGACAACATTAGACATATAATTTACGGTTAAAAGATCAAAATCAGAAGAAATTAGATCAATAATGGCCAGAGGCAACAGTCCCAAAAATTTTACAAGCTTTATTAGAGAAATAACTGTTGGATCAGACCTTTGTAGAAAAAACACCTATGAACAAAAATAGAGCTTCAGAACAATTAGAAAAATGAAGAATAAATAATATGAAGTACATACGACCATTTTTATTAAATTTCAAAAGATAAGTGAGTGCAGTAGCACTAGTAATAGATATTACTATACTCTACAGATTATATAGAAAGATACCACCACCATTGAATGATAAAATTAGAATTGTTGTAGAATCAACACCAACAAGATAAGTAACAATTAGCATTACTATAAAATTTATAATTGATAAACTAATGCAATACTACATAAAAGAAGTAGTTAGAAGACAAATCAAGAAATTAAACTATTCTTTCCGTTTAGATTTATATACACCACAGACATGACTATAGAAGAAAAAAGAAAAAAATATAAAAAGATAAAATACATAAATATAAAAGACAATACCATGAAAAGACAAAAATATAATATTAAACCAGTAGAACATATTATAAAAATAAAAGACCAAATTATAACAAGAATGTTAAAAAGCCAAAAAATAGAAAAGATTGTAAATGTTATGTGTGGAGATCCTAGACAGTTTGCTAATAATATTTCAATAAAAATAGAAATAGAGACTCTCTAAACAAATCTATGATAATTGAATAAATACAATGTAACACTAGAAGAACATGATAATGAATCTTGTAGTTCACTATATAGTATTTACACAAATGAAAGATTGGACAATTTAGAAATAAAAAGTCCAGAAGACAATTGTAGTAGTTTGGAAGAATTAGATTTTTCAATACTCAACATGAAAATGATGAATATAGATCAGAGATGTGTCCATTAATGGATTAGATGACAATGATCAATGATGAATAAATATAAAATAAGTCAAATATACCCAGAACATAAAAATAGAAATCGATGTAATAACTATTTAAAAATCCAATGTAACAATTGTTTAGAAATTAAAGAAGAAGTTCATAACAAAACTGAAGACTATAGTGAAATCAAAGAAAGATTATAGGATAGGATAATAAATAAAAATAATAGAATAGACAAAATATATGAAACATTAGAAGAAATACAATATAGGATTAGAAATTTAGAAACAAAGGAAAAATAGCCTATAGATAATTATTTAGAAAATAATTATTTAGAAATAGAAAATCAAGAAGAAATAATTTGTCAACTATCTAGAATAAAGTCAACCAAAATTCTTAAAATACCTATATAAGTACAAATAAATAAAATTAATTAGAGAGTGTTTCTAAGAATTTTGTCTAAGAAAAAATTCTTTGCCTTTTTTTTGTAATATTGCTATTATTTTTTATCTTGTCTTGCAAATTTATTTTTTTATGTCTTTTCTTAAAATCTTCAGGATCTTTTATCAAGAAATTTTGACACTAAACGATAGAATGTTAAGTGATTTACCTCTTGATTTGTAAAGAGAAGTCGCTTCTATTTCTATCTAATGCGGATAATATATGAATTTTTATAACTACCAATCTGTCAATTTCTCGATTTTCTAAACAAATATTAATGAATTAATAAAAACTTTTCAATGAACGACAAAATAAAGTAGATGAAGTATATTTATTTAATTGCATAAAACATAAAAAGTTTAAACAATATATTTGTAATGGTCTTAAAGTTCTTATCATTCAACAAACTAATTTCTTTAGAGTTTTTATTTTATTTTATTTTTAACTCTCTCTCAGCTTTTTTCTTAAAATTTTAAAAAGGGCTTAAGATTGAAACCAAAAAAATAAATAAATTCATCATGTTTAAAAAGTTCTAAAATAAAATAACTACTCCCTTAATTGTGATATAAAACAATCAACATAACTCAAATAATTACTTTATCTTTTAACCATGGAATTCGGAATAAAGAGGCTAAGAGCATTAGAAATATATTTGAAAAGGTAGTAAAATTTACAATATTACTTCTAAATAAATTAATTGCTTACTTGATGTTTTCTCTTTTAGGCTTTGTCTGAAAATAAAGTAAAAGAGAATTATAAAGCAAAATGAAGAGTTAAAGAACTAACTTTGATTTCAAATCTTTGAATTTATAAGGATTGAGAAAGATTTGTTGAGTACAGTGTTATATGATGTGCTCTGTACTTTTCGGTGTGTCTTCTTGTGTGAAATACATTTGATTTTTATAGAGAAGTAGATGTTGATATATCACATCAACTTTTTATAAAAAAGTAAACAATACTGTACATCTTTGCAGGTGTGTGATTTACAATTTACGATGCAAATATTAACTTTACACATGTATATTGTATGCAAATAATAAAGATCCTTCGTATTCACGATCTTTCTTTTTGACTTTCTGCATTGATAATTGTCATTTGAGTTCTATTTATTTTTCTTGCTTTTTAATAATGTCCTTTCTCTATCTTTATATTTTTTCTTCTTTTGAATTATTGTACTATTTTTTCAATTATCTCTACGTGGGCTTCTTTTAGATCAGCATCCATTTCATTATTTTTGTTATCAGATATGTATTCTTCTTCTGTTTTTGATTGATTTTTTTTTTTTTTTATAATTTTTCATCTGTTTTTTGAAAGGCCATCAAATATAACTTTTTTTTTATATTGAATATTTGGTGTAGAATTTTTTTTTTTTTTTTTGTTATAACTTTTATAGCAAGATGCTCTTGACAGAAAATATTTTCATCGTTTCATTGTGCTACAAGTCTGGAATCATTTTTTAAAATTTCTATCCTGCTGCTATCTCTAAGATTTGTTTTTCACAATCAATTTGTCTAATTTTTTATTTCGGTATTTGTATTTGAAGATAGTTTAAATCTTTTGGCTCCTTACATATTTGAATATAAATGATAAGTTGGTAATTACAATACCATTATTTACAAGAGGTGGTCTGAAAATGAATTGGATCATTAAAGAATGATCATTTACTAATCAAGAGTTTGTTTAAGTTTGAGTAAAAAAATTTGAAAGATCTGTTTTGGAACTTATATAGTGTCTATCATGCCAAATTGTAAGACTCGATAAAAAAAAGTTCTTCTTCAAAAATTGTATAGTCGAAGAAATTGTATCTAAAGAAAGCTAAATTTTTAATGGACAATTCGTATTTAGGGTCATGTTTAAGAAAACGTTGATTCTTGTTGTGGTAGTAGCTTAGAATTTTAGAAAAATCAATTATATCATGTATGATTTTATAAAATTATGAACAATATTGGCACAATTGCCAATTTTCTGTTCTAAGTTATATAGTCTTTTCTTATCCTACAGTTATAGAATTTGTTAATTTAATAAGTCTTTCTATTTTGTCAAAATGATTTCTACTTGTAGAAGTAATATATTTGAAGACAGGTCTTTCAACAATATCTCTAGAACTGAGTCTTTTTAAAATATCTTGTAATTGAAAATTCTTATTTTGATATTTAGTAATAGTCCATTGAGATGAACAGATTTCATCTTCACGGATTTGTAGTCTTTCTTCTAATAAATACTTTTTATGATTCAAATCTCTAACAACACTAGTCATAATTTTGCAGTTGTCACAAAGTTGTATTGATGAAAATGAAGATGATAATTGAGAAGTAGAAGTTTGATAGTCATAGACTGTCTAACTATTTCAGTTATATAAAAATTAAATCCTATTATTTTTGTACTGAATTTTAAAGCTTCTTCTAAGGTGTAAAATAATTTGAATAGGTGGTCTGAAATTTTTTCTACTAGTTGTAATACCTCTAACCAATAATTATATATATAGGGATTTCTACCTTTAATTATTGCAAAGAAATTAAAATTTTCGGCTTTCTACTTGATTGTGAATCTGTCTAAAATGATTAAATAGAGCACCAATGCTGTCTATTTTTTGTTTAGTATCACATGTCATCCAAAAACTATCTAGTAAATAACGCTTCCCTTTGGAAGTTTTTTTAAATTATTTCCTTTAAATCAATTATTAGATTCTTGTGGAACCACTCTTAAAGTGACATTCCCAAAATTCATCATCTTCTGATATGCATTGTAAAAATAATTAGTTACAAAATTAATGATTTGTGATGCGAACCCCGTAGCAATGGAAACTACGAAACCTACAACGAGATTGATGCGGAACCCAAGAACGTCAATACTAACCCGGTTTTGGATCTTGAACCCCAAGAATTGAACTAAGAAATCCTATATTAGTGAAGAACCTAACACCCCTTGATTACAATTGAAAGAACCCACAATCCGATTGATTAGAACGCCACAAGAAGTTGATTCTTGATAAGTTCCAAGATTGTTTAAGAAGAACAATAAATTGAAAGAATAAATTTCTCTCTCTATAATATTAATTCAAATGTCAAAAGTTCAAAAGTTTAAAAGTTGTTACAATGAAAAGTAATCTCCTATTTATACTAATGAATAAAAACGTCCAAAACCATCAAATTATGGTAATAATTTGATTTCATAAGAATTCTATCGAAACTAGGAAATTCGGCCAAAAATAGAAAATTCGCCAATTTTTTTGGCTTGTGCGGCCGCATGGTGTAAATCCATGCGGTCGCATGGTTCATCAAGAAAGACAATTTTTATTTTCGATATGCATGTGTGCGGCCGCATGGAGTTTTACCTGTGCGGCCGCATGGTGTTGTTTTCTGCCTTCGCTTTCGTCGCTTGATAACAAATTGATCCAAGTCGATTCGGTCTTCGACCTGAACATGAAAGTTACTCCATTTTGAGTCCTGAACATGGTTCCATCAATGGTTTCTTGAACGAGTAATCCCATCGCTTGTTTCACTTGCTTTGCCCTTGATTGCGTCATTGGTCCGCCATCGACTATCAACGGGTCTCGTCTTGCACTTGCCTTCGTCGGGCTCGACTCTTGGATCATATCATCCCCTCCCTCTTCAAAAGGATTCGTCCTCGAATCTGAACCTGCATCAAACAGAGAGAGATCAGATACATTAAAAGTAGCTAAAACATTATACTCACTAGGTAAATCCACATTGTATGCATTGTCATTGATCCTCTCGATGATTTGAAACGGTCCGTCGCCTTGTGGTTGCAATTTTAACTTCCTCTGTTCTGGAAAATGCTCTTTTCTGAAATGCACCCAGACCCAATCTTCAGGCTCAAATGTAACGCATCTTCTTCCTTTATTTGCTTTTGATGCAATCAGCTTTCCTTTCTCTTCGATCTGCATCTTGACCTTTTCATGGAGTGTTTTCGCCATCTCGGCTTTTCGTTTCCCATCTAAGCTACCTCGTTCATGTACAGGCAAATGCATTAAATCCATAGGTGTTAGTGGATTAAAACCATAAAAAATTTCAAAATGAGAAAACGAGGTAGTAGAATGTGTAGCTCGATTATATGCAAACTCTATAAACGGTAAACACTCTTCCCATGATTTCAGATTTTTATTGATTACTGTCCTAAGTAGTTGAGTCATAGTTTCTATTAACTACCTCAGTTTGTTCATCTGTTTGTGGGTGACAAGTTGTAGAAAATAATAACTTAGTTCCTAACTTACTCCACAGAACACGCCAAAAATGACTCAAAAACTTCACATCCCTATCAGACACTATACTTTTAGGTACTCCATGTAAACGTACTATTTTCCTAAAGAATAAGTCTGCAATATTAGTAGCATCGTCAATTTTATGACATGGTATGAAGTGCACCATCTTACTAAACCTATCGACCACTACAAATATTGAATCCCGACCCCTTTTTGTCCTAGGCAAACCTAACACAAAGTCCATAGATATGTCTACCCAAGGTTCACTAGGTACAGGCAAAGGAGTATACAAACCATGGGGTTGATCCTTAAACTTAGCCTTTTTACAAGTTATGCACTTTCCACATATTCGTTCTACTTCATGTCGCATTTTAGGCTAATAAAAATGTTCCCCTAACTTGTCTAAAGTCTTTTGAACCCCGAAGTGTCCCATTAAACCACCCCCAATGTGCTTCCCTTACCAATAATTCACGCAAAGAACAATTAGGAATGCACAACTTATTTTCCCTAAACAAATATCTTTCATGCCTATAGAATTTATCAAATGCACCCTTGTCACATGAAGCATAAATACTAGAAAAATCACAATCAGATTCATACATGCCATAATATGCTCGAAACCAAGTAATTTAGTACTTAATGAATTTAAAAGCACGTACCTTCGAGACAACGCATCAGCAACTATATTTTCGTTACCTTGTTTGTACTTGATGACGTAGGGAAATGTCTCGATAAACTCTACCCATCTCGCATGTCTTTTGTTCAACTTACCTTAACCTCAAAAATGCTTTAAAGATTCATGATCGGTGTGTATCACGAATTCCTTTGGCCATAAGTAGTGCTGCCAAATCTCCAATACTCGAACAAGTTAATACAGCTCCTTGTCATATGTCGGATAATTCAATGTTGCCCCACTCAACTTTTCGCTAAAGTAAGCAATAGGTCTCCTTTCCTGCATTATCCTATACCTATTCCTGATGCATCACACTCAACCTCGAAATGTTTTATCAAAATTTGGTAATGCCAAAACAGGTGCCTTACATAGCTTATCCTTAATGGTGTTAAATGCAATTTCTTGAGATTCTCCCTAATGAAAACCTATACTCTTCTTTACTATTTCAGTCAACGGTGTGGTGATGGTGCTAAAATCTCTTACAAATCGCCTATAAAAACTAGCCAATCCATGAAAACTCCTAACTTCAGTTATAGTCTTAGGTGTTGGCCATTGTTTTATAGCTTTTATCTTTTCTTCATCGACTTCCACCTCATTAGCACTAACCACAAATCCTAGGAAAACAACTATATCCATGCAAAATGTGTACTTTTTGAAATTAGCGTATAGTTATTCCTTTCGCAACACAACAAGCACACAATTTAAATGTTCTAAATGCTCATCTAGATTTTTGCTATAGATTAAGATGTCATCAAAATAAACTACAACAAATTTCCCAATAAAAGCACGCAAAACATGGTTCATTAAATGCATAAAAGTGCTCGGCGCATTAGTGAGTCCAAACGGCATAACTAACCATTCATACAATCCATACTTAGTCTTAAACGCTGTTTTCCATTCAGCACCCTCCCGCATGCGAATTTGATGATACCTACTCTTAAGATCAATCTTACTAAAAATGTAAGCACCATGCAACTCATCAAGCATATCATCTAGTCTAGGTATTGGATGACGATACTTTACCGTGATATTGTTGATAGCTCGGCAATCCACGCACATTCTCCAAGTCCCGAACTTCTTAGGCACCAGCAAAACAAGTACAGCACATGGACTCATGCTCTCCTTGACATAACCTTTGCTCATCAACTCCTCCACTTGCTTTTGAAGCTCCTTCGTCTCCTCGGGATTGCTTCGATAAGCTGGTCGATTCGGTATGACAGCTCCGTGTACAAAGTCAATCTGGTGCCCGATGCCTCTGATTGGTGGCAATCCACTTGGCATCTCCTCAGGAAACACATCTTCGAACTCATGCAATAAAGACTTAACCAAACTAGGAAGGGATGTGTTAGAATCCTCGAAATTGAGGAGGGACTCCTTGTACACTAACAATATCATTTGCCTATTGTCGCTCATAGCCTTTTTCAACTCACTCTCTTTTGCATAGAAGTTAACCTTTGGCTTTTCTCTCCGCTCAACTGACTCTTTTTCTCTCCTCTCAACTGACTCTTTTTCTCTTCGCTCATATGGCTTCTCTCTCTTTTCTCCATTCTCAGCCACCTCACTATTTTCTCTCTTATTGATGGTTTCACTATTGTCTCTCCTTTTTCCCGACTCTCTTATTCTCTCGCCTTCCTCACTTTTCAGCTTGATTTGATCTCCATACACTTGTGCCGGTGTTAATGGTGCAAGAGTAATAGTCTTTCTATCCTTGACAAAGCTATAAAGATTCCTATAACCATCATGTGTGACCCTTCTATCATATTGTCATGGTCTTTCTAACAAGATATGACCCACATGCATAGGCACCACATCACATACTACTTTGTCACTATAACTCCCAATTGAGAAATTAATTAAAACTTTTTTATTCACCCTAACTTCCCCACTTTCATTCAATTATTGCAACATATAAGGCTTAGGGTGTCTTAACAATGCTAGTCCTAATTTCTCAACTAAAGTTGTGCTAGCTACATTCGTGCAACTCCCACCATCAATAATCATACTACATACCTTATCGTTGACGTAACAACGTATGTGAAATATATTTTCTCGCTACTGCTCCGAATCATCCACTTTGACTTGAGTTTTAAGAGCTCTCCTTAACACCAACGATTCCCCAACAGCAAACTCCAATTTTTCTTCTTCTTCAACGTCCTCCAATGCAGGCATGTCCTCAAACTCTCCTTACTTTCACTCACCACCTCTCCATTATCCAACAAAACAATTACCCATTTATTTGAGCATTGAGAAGCAATGTGCCCTGACCCCAAGCATCTGAAACACTTGATATCTCGATTCCTTGATGGTTGTGAATCTGTTTTGGTTGCTGTTTTGCTAGCACTTTCTTCTTTCTCTTTCTATCACTCATTCCTACCTTTAGGTACAACTTTATCACCTTTGTTGTTGTTGTTGTTCCACCCTGGCTTCCAAGATGGATTAACACTCGAAGTTCCTAACGACTGCCTAGTTGCCCCTTTCCTCTTCAACTGTCTCTCTACCTTCATAGCCACATGCAACATATCTTCCAACTCCACATGATGTTGCAACTCCACTACATTTGGCAATTTCCCTATTCAACCCATTCAAGAATTGTGCCATGGTAGCCTCCCAATCCTCCACCACATTGCCCTAATTATGAGTATTTCCATATCCTTACGATAGTCCTCTACACTTTTCGACCCTTGATATAGACCTTGCAGTTTTTGATGGATCTCTCGGTAATAGTGGCTAGGAACAAACCTCTTTCTCATCAATGACTTCAATTCCTTCCAAGTGCTGATTGGTCTTTCCCCACTCCTACGTTGTAAAGTAATCACTTGATCCTACCATGAAATTGCATAGTCACTGAACTCCAAAACTGCTAACTTCACATTTTTCTCCTCCGAGTAGTTATAGCACTCGAAGATCATTTCAACCTTCCTTTCCCACTCCAGGTATGCCTTGGGATCACTCTTTCCTTTAAATGAAGGAACTGTCATTTTTATATTTCCCAAATTTCCATCAAACTCCTCCCCGCGATCATTCCAACCCCGTCTGTTGAACCTATTGCCTCTATTCCTCATCATTCCCATCTCAACACCGTGAAATTCATCTTCGCCCATGTCACTCCCATATCCATACTCCTCTTGCCTTTCCCTCCTAGGCTTCCATCTATCCGGTCCTCTGGCATTGGATACATCCACTCGATGCCCCCGACTAAGATTAGCCACCGATGTATCTAATCTATTCATCCAAGCCTCTTGCTTTCCCAACCTATCTCTCACATCTCCAAACGCCCTCTCAAACCTTTGTACTAAATCCTTCTATGCATTGCTATTATTGCCTTGTCGGCTTGAGTTTGATTCTGCCTTTTCTGACATCCTAACACTAAAATTTTATTTTACTGCCTCACCAAAAGTCACTGGGAACACACACAAGGGCTTTTACCCTCTATTAAACTCACCTCTCTGCCTTTTACCACTCAGTTCTTTTAACAATTGCTTCTAGGAACAATCAATAAACTCAATCAATCAATCAATTCGTGTAGAATTTCCCAAACCGGATGTGACTCAATAATTGTAACAAAGGACTCAAAGAAAACTTTTAAAGCTTGACTTGAATTGAAGGAATGGAATGATTCAATGTGTCCAAGTAATTTAGAAACGATAATGAATAATAAAAGTTGGTATTTGACGGATCAATAATATTTAACAAGTTTTTTTACTGTACGGATGAATAGTACCATACGAATGAACAGTGTTTTTTTTAGATCTGGAAATCAATAATAAAATCAACAAAGAAAACGAAAACTGATTCGGGCGAAAATTGAGCCCAGAAATGAAATTTGAAGATTTTTTATAACACTTTTGGATCAAAAGATCAAGAAAACCTTTTGGACACAAGAACACAAGGAATTGAAAAAAAAAATTAGAAAACAAAGGATATAACCTGATTAAATTGGAGCAACAGCTCTGATACCAACTGATGCGAACCCCGTAGCAATGGAAACTACGAAACCCACAACGAGATTGATGCGGAACCCAAGAATGCCAATACTAACCCGGTTTTGGATCTTGAACCCCAAGAATTGAACCAAGAAACCTTAGATTAGCGAAGAACCTAAAACCCCTTGATTACAATTAAAAGAACTCACAATTCGATTGATTAGAACGCCACAAGAAGTTGATTCTTTAAAAGTTCCAAGATTGTTCAAGAAGAATAATAAATTGAAAGAATAAATTTCTCTCTCTATAATATTAATTCAAAAGTCAAAAGTTCAAAAGTTGTTACAATGAAAAGTAATCTCCTATTTATACTAATGAATAAAAACGTCCAAAACCATCAAATTATGGTAATAATTTGATTTCATAAGAATTCTATCGAAACTAGGAAATTCGGCCAAAAATAAAAAATTCGCCAATTTTTTTGGCTTATGCGGTCACATGGTTCATCAAGAAAGGCAATTTTTATTTTCGGTATGCATGTGTGCGGCCGCATGGTGTTGTTTTCTGCCTTCGCTTTCGTCGCTTGATAACAAATTGATCCAAGTCAATTCGGCCTTCGACCCGAACATGAAAGTTGCTCCATTTTGAGTCTCGAACATGGTTCCATCAATGGTTTCTTGAACGAGCAATCCCATCGCTTGTTTCACTTGCTTTGCCCTTGATCGCTTCATTGGTCCGCCATCGACTATCAACGGGTCTCGTCTCGCACTTGCTTTCGTCGGGCTCGACTCCTGGATCATATCAATTTGTCTATTTAAATTATTTGCCAAAATATTATTTTTCTCGTCTAAGTGTTCTATATTGATTTTAGGGAAAATTGTAGCAGTGGTCCCTAATTTTTTTATTTTTGCAGATTTTACCCTAACTTTCATTTTGTGCCATTGCGGTAGTAGATAGTTCAAGGATTTTTTCCTATTAACTAATGGTGTTTTGGACGATTTCCGTCCAAATGAATCTCATGTGCATATTATAAAAGGTTAGGAATCTTTGTTGGCACAAAATGAAGGTTAGGGTAAAGTCTACAAAAAATGAAAAAGGTCCAGGACCGTTGCTGCAATTTTCCCTTGATTTTATTACTATTTAATATTTCGCATAATTTTAGCCATTTTTATGTCTTATTTTATCAAAATGTCTTTTTAATAAATTTTACAATAACTTCATAGTATGTTCTAATAGTGCATTCACTATTTAAAAATAATTTAATGCTTTCTAAACTATGTATGTAACTCATTATTTCGTAACCTAAATTTGATAAATATTTTCCTTTAATCTTTTATTTTTCGTTGGAGTATCTACAATTTTTTTTCTTTATTTTCATCACTATATTTATTTGGTTTGACATATAAAATTTCCTACCATCCTAATTCACATCTATCAATTTCTACTATTTTATATTCACTATCTAAAGGTAATTCTAAATGTGCTTTTTTACTCCTTCTTTGATCTATTTTACTAATTCTATATCTATCTAATTAAAATATTTTTGTCTTTTACTTGATAACTTATTTTACAGAAGTTTTATTTTCTTTTCCAAGTCTTCAATAAAATGTCCAGCATAATTTAGTATTCCAAAAGGCATGCAGGTTTTTTATCTCTTCAATCTTATCTAGAAATTGTAAATTTGTCTATACTATATGTGGTTGAAGTTGAATCTTTCATTCTCCTAAGATTATTCCTAAAAATTCAATTCTTTGTTTATTTATTTCAATTTTCTTTTACTTATAATTAAACCATTTTCTATGAACATTTTTAAAACTATCTCTAAATGATTCATAAGTTCTTTATGGTTCTTACCATGTACTAAATTATTGTTTATATACACGCAAATAAATGGAAAATAATTAAAAATACTATCCATCTTCCTTTGAAAAATAGAAGGCGCATTCTTTAATTAAAAAAAAATGATTGACCATTCAAAATGTCCTGGTGATGTAATAAATGTTGTTCATGGAATAAATTTTTTTACCATTTTTATTTGCCAAAATCCAAATATGCAATCAAATTTTGAAAATATTTTACTACTTTGTATTTTATTTATAAACATATCTTTATCTGGTATTTCATATCCATCTTCAACAGTACTATGATTTCTAACTATAAAAGCTGTTGATTTATACTGACTACTAGTTGGTCTTATTACTTTTAAATCTAATATTTCTTTAATCTATACATTAAAATGTTCTATATCTTGATTTGTTTGTTTAATTTCTGATGTTATAATCTTTATGCTTTCGTTCATTATTTCTAATATGGCTTCTATCTTATTTTTATCCCAATATCTTATAGAATCTTCTCCTATTATTTGAATTTTTTCAGCAAATTATAAGATTTTATCTATAATATCTATTTTAGATGACGTTTTATTAAAAATGATTAAATCCTTAGTTCTAGATATAAAATCTATTTTTAAAGGTTCCAGAGATAAATGCTTTAAACATTTTAAACATTCTAAACTGTCTAGACTTTCGTTGAAATTATCCTAACTTTTTGGTTTTGGTTCTTTTTTGAATTTAAATATAAGGGTCCACCACGCTTCGCTCGTAACTCTGATGAATCTATCATGTTAATAATATAAGTGTCTTTTCCAAAAATTATAACTTCAGGAGTAATTGTTAAACTTCAAGTTCTACTTTGAATTTTATTCCTATAGCAAATTGATCTTTGATTAATTCGATAACTAATGTAGTTGTTAAACTATACTACATTTTCTTGAAATTTAATCTTACAATTATCAAAAAGTTTTCTTTGAATCCCATTTCACTATCATTCATTTGACTACCTCTTATTTCATATACTAGTTTTTGTCTATCATCTTCTAGAACTAAATCTTTTCTAATTATGTTAAATGTACACTCTATATCTATTAAAGCTACAAAATTTAATTTTATCATTTTATTTACTTGTACTTCTATGGTTGTTCTAAGACTTTTTGTTGGCTTTATTCTCGATAGTTGATAAATTATTGGTTCTTGATTTTCTGTATAATTATCTATATGCTATTTTCCTTTTGCTTCTAAATTTCTAATCCTATGCCGTATTTCTCCAAACATTTCATATATTTTGTCTATCCTGTTATTTGTGTTTATTATCCTATCTTAGTCTTTCTATGATTTCACTATTGTCTTCATTTTTATTGTGGACTTCTTCTTTAATTCCTAAACAATTGTTACATTGGATTTCGAAATAATATTTTCATTGATTTCTATTTATTGCCTAGGTATATTTTACATTTATTAATCATTGATCTTTGTCCTCTAATCTTACATGGACACATTCTTGTTCTATATTCATCATTTTTATGTATAGTATTAAAAAAATCTATTTTTTCTAAACTACTACAAGTGTCTTCTGAACTGCTTATTTCTAAATTGTTTAATCTTTTATCTATGTAAATACTATATTCTGAAGTACAAGATTTATTATCAGGTACTTCTATAATATTACATGTATTTTTTCAATTACCATATATTTGTTAAGAGTGTCTTTATTTCTATTTTTTTATTGGAACATTTATTAGCAAAATGTCTAGGATATCCACATACATAACATTTATAGTCTTTTCAATTTTTTTGGCTTTTAACATACCAATTATTATTTGATCTTTTATTTTTGTAATATGTACTACTTGGTCTAATACTATATTTTTATTTTCTTGGTATTGTGTTTTATATTTTGGTATTGTGTTTTATATTGATGTCTTTTATCTATTTTATAATTTTTTTTTCTTTTTCTTCTATAACCATATGTCTGTGATGTATGTAAATTTGAGCGGAAAGAGTAGTTTAATTTCTTTATTTGTCTTCTAGCTACTTCTTTTATATAGTATTCCTTTAGGTTATCAGTTATAAAATTTATAGTAGCACTATAGTTCCTTCTGTCGATTACAGTTATATCTGATGCTAGTCCGTTGCACACTCCTATATTTCAAATTCTAATAAAAATGATTGTATATACTTCATATTATTTATACCTAATATTTCTAATTCTTCTAAAGCTTTATTTTGTTCATAAGTGTTATTTCTACTGGGGTCTAATTCTATAATTTTTTTTCTAATAAAGCTTGTAAAATTTTCGGGATTGTCTCCTTTGGCCATTCTTGATCTAATTTCTTCTGGTTTTAATTTTTTAGCTATAACATATATGTCTAATGCTGTCTTTCCTAAATAAGTTTCTAAATAAATCCACATTTCTTTTACGGTTATCTGTATAGGTATACTATTATATGCTCTAATTATAGAATTTTCCCATTTATTTATTGTATTAGGTTTGTCTTGAGGTTTACAATTATTTATTTCCAAAATTAATCCTCTATCGCTTGCTATTGGTAAATTACATCCTTCTTCTACTTGTCTTTTTCGTCGACTTTTATATTTTTTTGTCTTCCCATTCATATAATCTTGCAGGGTAAAAATGAAATTTTCCTCTGTATTTATAGATTCTTTTCTTTTTTCAAAATTTTGGTATGTTTTTTATTTGAACTTTTTGTTACTTTTGCTACTTTCTTCCATTTTAATTTCTATATTCTTTTGATCTTCTACTCTTAAAGCTTTAATTTCTATTTCTCTAGATTTTCTGAGATTTCGATAATACTCCATATCTATGTATTCAAATTCTTTCTCATTGCCTTCACTTTCATCTTCTTCACTATTTTCATTTAATTCATTGACTTCTTCATCACTTTCATAGTTTTCTATTTCAAGATATTTACATTTTTCGTCGATTTCTTCTTCGTTATGTTTTGTTTATTCTGTTTGGTAATTATAATTCCCAAAATCTAATACTTAGAGTTTCATTACTATTTTTGTACATAATATTATCTTGTGGTACTAACATCGATATTTCTAAAAGTTTCCTAGGTTCCAATCTAATCTTGCATTTGTTTTTGAAGAAATTTTTTTTTATGCCTTTTTATCCTAATAAAGTAATTATGTAAATATTTTCTAATTATAATTGGCAATACCGTTTTCACCAAGTCTTCCTAATAGTCCTCGTTCTATGTTGTGAATCTGCTATCATATAAGCATACTAATACTTTGACCCCTAAATTTTCTTTGTGAAGTTCTTTTACTCATACTATTATTAATCCTAAATGAGTTTATTGAAATTTTTATTAACAACTTTTTTTATAAGATTTGTTTTCTATTAAATTTAGAGATATAAATTGATCTTCATATGTACAAGAAACATTTCTTTCACCATAATATTGATATTAAGAATTTGCCAAAAAATTTCCCTTTTTATACATGTATAAAGTTTTTACAAATTTTAATTTATTTTGTCTAAATGTTTCATCTGTTCTTCAATATTTATTAAAGGTTCTAATCCTGTCCCGAATTTCATTTTTCTACTTAGCCTTTGTTTGACCCCCATTTTAGAGAAAGAATATATTTTGAAATAGTAAATTGAAGGAGAATGTGCAGTTAAAAATTAAGAAAAAGTTTTAGATTTGCGTGTAATATTATTTTATTGAAGAATTTGTGGTTGAAAAGGAGTTTTGAAAAAATGAATTTTTACAAAAATAGGACTCAATCAAGAGTTTAATGTCCTTAGTAAAGGATTGCCTACTAGTTACTATTTGATTTCCCTTATCCATTAAGTATAAATCCACTTAGTCTTTTAAAATCTACTAGACTCTTTAACTTTTCATAGATCTATTTTTTCTAGCTTTTTTTTTTTGAATTATCTAAATCTTGATTAGTATCTATTGACCTTTATACACACACACACACATATGTGTATATACATATATGTACATACATATATGTACATACATATATGTATATATACATACATAGATAATATACATATATGTTAGGCTCTTTTACCATTGTTGTAACTCACTATATGTATTCCATGCCCCCTTACCCATAACTAGGTACTGACTATGGGACCAAACTGTCATTATTTACACATCATATGTGGATTGGTGGATTTCTCATAGTTGGTGTTGTTGCGCATGCAGCCATTTTTATGGTAAGACTGAATGAATCTTGATTTGGGAAGGCGTGATTGGGAGCTAGCTCGAAATTCGAGAAATCCGGACTCCGCCTACGAGTGAGCCAAGCAATCACCGAAGGCTATTCCCCGATCCTCTACTTGCATGATCGTCTAACCAACCAACACGACTGTTTGCAGTATCTATTATGAGGCAACCTGGGACCTAATGCATATATATATATATATATATATATATATATATGGTGTGCCATATTACCGATGTTTAAGAGATTATTTTCACTTGCGGATCCACGGGAGGTCCTAGGGGGTCACGTGGCCCCCAAACTTTTAAGACTTTTTGTTGTTGGATAAAGTCCTGTTTAGTATCAAATTGAAATCTAAATCAAAGTTAATAATTAATTTCAATAACATAATTCATGGAACCCTTAACTTTTTCACTTATATCAAAATTTACTAAAAAAATTAATTTTAATCCCCACGAAATAGGGGCAAAACCACAATAAATTTGGTTTTTTTTATTTTTTTATTATTATTTTTTTCTATCTTGCTCTCCCCCTCACACCTTTTATCAAAACCTTAAATTTGAATTCTCTCTCCCACAAAATTTGAACTTAAGAACACCTTTCTTTTGGTAATTTATTTATTTTTTTCTTTTTGAGCTTTGAATTTTGAGATGCATGGGCTATGTTTTGGGCTCTGTCTATAACGGCGCACACCGTAAAAAAGCTGTAATTATTGATTATTTAAGGCGTGTCCTATTTGTATGCTGTAAAATGTTATAATTATTTATTTACAGCCTGTCCTATTTGTATGCTATAAAATGTCAAAATTATTGACTATTTACGATGTCTCCTAAATGTATGACACAAATACTTCAAGCGATTAAATAATTATGGCACACATTTGCCGAATGCCGTAAAAGGAGATTTTTCACGGAGTGCATAAAATGCACTTCATAAATAAAAAAAATAAAAAAACTACTTTTGTTGTAGTGCTGGAAAATGATGAGCATAGATCAAGAGAAACCAGAAGATTATAAGAGGTCTCAATAAGTTGGTTGGGGAAGAAGACATATTTTTTTCTTAATTATATTATTTTTTGTCAATTATTTTTAATTGTTTTAGGTGTGATCTATATCTACATTTTGAAAAGTTATGGACCGCTATGTAATTTTCTTTTCCTTTATTTTAGTTGCTTTCTTTTTTCTTTTTTTTTTTCCCCTTGTTTTATTGGAGGACAAAATCGTCATTTCATGTGTCTTTAATGGTCAACATGGACCGAATGATGAGTTTTGCTACTTAACGGAATATTGGGAATGCTAAAATTTGGTTTGAGCGCAGACTTTGCAGAGGTTGGAAATGAAATGAGCAAATTTTCATCGTATTATTTTGTCAGAACAAGAAAACCCCTTGGATTCAGGTTGTTGACGATTTGTGTTGTACAATTATGCCGTGTCTCCAGAAGTGGTCTGGTCGGCAATGAATTTTATTATGTCAATTATTGGAATACAGTCAACAAATGATGAAAAAGAGGTCTCAGTTAATCGCGTCATATGCATCTGGATACCACTTCCTTAGGTCCCTCTCTTTCCCAAGAATAGTTTCTCTATCTTCACACCTGATTCTGCATGTCCCAGAGGTGAAACGAAGGTTTTAATTACATGTGTTTTTCTGGAGGATAAGAAACTCTCAGATGGTAACAAAATAGTGTTGTATGTTTGATGAAATTGAAGTCAAGTTAATTAAATGATTCATCATCAATATTTATATGTGGTTATTAATTGCTTACTCAGAAAAAAAAAAAAAAAAAAAAAAAAAAAGTTACTGATTGCTCAGTCACTTTTGCAAAACATCACCCATCCATTACCCATTTCAGTTCCACCTGGCCGTAAAATATCACATGGGGTGGATGAATATTCTATGTGGCATGAAACATCATTCAAACTTAACAACCTCTGTAAAAAAATCCATACATTTAGTAGCATTTTTCCTTCAAATTGAAAGAAATGCTTTTTCCGTCTCACATCAAAATTTCAAATTTCCCAATTCCCCAATCTTTGGCTAAACCTAAATTTATTTTCATCCTCAAACCTGCCCCCAAATGATTCTACCCAACTTCTTCTCAACTGAAACCCCAATGAACGAATTTTGGTTGGATTAAATGCAGGCCCTACCATCAGACTGAGGCTGCTTAGGATGAAAAGCCAGCATGCTTGGGTGGCTTGGCAACAGCCTGAGTGATGCTGTCAGTTGGCAGTGGCTGCATGTGGTGAAAAAGTGGAAGGTTGAAAAATGCAATAATATTACGTTTAGATAACAAAAATCTATAGGGGCGAAGACAATGGAATACTCTTATTGTAACAATAACTACAAAATACATATTTATAGAGATATAAAAGAATACAAGTTTAGCTAACAAATGTGGTTACCAATCAAACTGATGTTCATCACATGTTTGATCTCCATTTTTTCAAAAATATATTTTTCTCTTTCTTCTTTTCAATCACATATTCTTTAATAAAATAATATTACACACGAATTCAAAAAATTTTCTTATTTTTAACCACACACTCTCCATCAATCTACTATTGGAAAATTCATTATTCTCTAAAAATGGGGCTCAAACAGGCAATTAGTGTTCTGGAATGAATTGTGTATTGTAGTTGATAGGTTGTTGTTGTTGGAAAGTTGTAGGGATGATGGTATGTTTTGCTGATGCTAGTCTCGAAGGTGTAGTGGTAATGTTGATGCTGTAGTGTATGTGTCATATTGTTTGTGGGCTAATTGTAGGGTTAATGAGGAATGTGGAATTGTACGTATCAATTACATAAATCAGATTTGATTATGTTCCTGTAATGATTCACAGTAAGGCACTCTCTACTTGATTGTCTCCTTGTTTGTGTTGGACAAATTTTGTTCTTTGTGGTTTGGATTTTGCTGCTGCATAATCAGAGAAAGCGGTTTGTTTGATTTTTGCTGTTACATAATCAAAGAAAGGGGACTGATTTGGAAAAAAAAATGTGTTCATTGTATTTATTGAGATTTGCTCAGGTTCGGTTGTTGTTGCTGCTGCATAATATTTAGTTGTTCCATGCAATTTTGAACATTATTATTATTATTATTATTATTATTATTATTATTATTATTATTATTATTATTATTATTATTATTATTATTATTATTTTTCACTTTTAGTGAGGTAGTGTGTATGAATTCAAAAGTAAAAAGAAACAGTATTGAAGATGTACAAGTGTTTCTACTACATAATTACCAGTACCTACAAAGATGTATTTCCCACAAAGATGTATTCACCCCAAAAAATGTACAAGTGTTTCTACTGTATATTCGCCACAAAGATGTAAAAGTGCTTCTATTGTATAATTCACCCCAAATCAAGATTATTTATTCACTACAAATATATACACTCCTGCTCTTGTTCATCCAACTAAGATAATAATATGGATAACAAAAGAAGAATGCATCTTCTAACTTGTGCTTCCTTCCACAATTTATTTATGTTTCTTCTTCTTCTTCTCAACCTCAATGAAAGCACTATCCACCTTCACTTCGTAAGCAGCTGATTGTGACTATACAGCTGCTGCATGACCATCAACCATAAAGTTACCTCTAGTAGGCAAAACTACATTCCTCGATCACTCGGCTGCAATTTCCAACAAGCTTTATAACCAATGTCGACGTACCTAGTGTAAGTATTATGCCCTAGGTCCAATCAACTTTGGACATAAATACTTTTATATATAATTAATGCAATTAAATGGCAGATATATTATTTAATTAATAGACAATTAAATAAATAATAGAGTCCGTAGATTCAAATATTTGTAATTTGTTAATCACAAGGAGTTGTGATTGTGAGATACAAATTACATCTGATTGAATCTTAAATCATCCGTGGTCGTAAGTAATAACGAGATACGGATATCATTATTACGGATAGACCATCACGTGTGGCATTTCTTACTTGTGAAGTAAGTAGCTGATCTCACAAGTTAAAGTGTGGTGACACTTAAATGAACACGTGGATGTTTGTTATAGAACAAAACATTGGAGACCCGTCGAGAGATTCCACATGGATAACTATCTGAGTGTCGGTGGTTAATCTCTAACGTTCGGTAGTGAAATTGGTCCTTTGACTTGAGGTCGTCATGGTACCTTATAAGAGGACAGTCATACTTTGGCGGTGTTGGATGTTGTTCTGAAAAAGGCCGCTAATACGACATCGTTCGGGTACGTCAAGAATCGTATGAAGGTTGTGATTGATCAATAAAGGATTCGTCACTCTTAGATAGTAGGAGATTATGATCTGCATTTCATTCAATTAAGTCAATGATGAAATCCTTGGCCAAGATGT
>NC_036249.1:19009992-19012396 GCF_002742605.1 Olea europaea var. sylvestris | reverse complement strand
GATCCCAACCCACTGGGAGTCAAGCATGGACTCCATAAATTTATGTGAGAGGGTCATAAATTTTATTTAAACAGTGGGAGCATAATTAATTTAATAAAAGTCCATGTTAAATTAATTAATGCATTTTATATATTTTATTCGTTTCCTTTTCGTCATTTACATTTATATTGAATTTGAGTAACCATATGTTTTGAATGGCATACTAGATGCCAACAACCAAACTATATTTTCTCAATTGACACTGCAATTTGAGAGTTGTTCTCAAGCATGAGAAAGTTGGTTGTCTTTAAGTAGCCATTTTCCAGAGACACCTGGTGATGACTCGATTAAAGAAGAGGTGGCTACTATAGTAAACGCAGTGATGATAATAGTACTGCAACGTATGTGATACTTGCAACTATATCACTGAATTACAAAAGCAACTTGAGAGTATAGATGTTAACACATAATTCTTCATTACAAAGAGTTGTATGATAATAATCATGTGTGGAAGGATATGAGACTTTCAAACAAAGAGTTGTATGATAATAATCATGTGTGGAAGGATATGAGACTTCCAAACAACTATACCGGTGCAAAATAACAGAGTAATCTTCAATCGATGCTTAGACACTGAAGATGATTGACGTTGAGAAATGTCTCAACTGTGTTCAATCATAAACCATGAACTAAGTAGTGACTTGGTTCTGTAATCTCTGTCAGCTAAAACTATTCACAACTAATTATGAATTTAACGTGAATAAGCTCGAATGCAAAAATATTGAGTTGCTTAACATGCTTAGGACTGTTAACCCCTTTATCAAAGTTGGTAGTGGGCAAATCATTGATTCCTCTAAAGATATTAAGAGGAAGTCTAAAACGGCTTTGTGAAAGCACCCAATATGGTTAAGACAGTATAAGCAAAGGATAATACCAAATATAATGACCCTTGGTTTCATTATAGAATGAAAGGTCATTAGAAGGAATATTGTATGGCTTACGTCTACTTCACAAGTTTCTTAGGTATCTGATGCCAGATATAAATCCCCATATTTATACAAATATGGAGAAACTAAAAAAAAAAAAGTAGACCACTGCGAAAGAGAGAAGTTGACATACACGTTGGAGATGAGAAAATGTTGCTACATTACCTGTATGAATATACTTCTTACCATTGCCTTTTGGTTTAGTATTGAAATTAGAGAAATGTCATTTTATGCCAACTATAGATGGAACATTAAAATGAATTTCATGTTCGGACATGAACTATTTTAATGTTAAGGACAATTGTTGTTCTTGTTTATCTTGTTAAAGATCCTAATGGCTATGGTAAAATATAAAACGACATTTATATTCTTTAATACTAAAGATTCTATAATAAGTATAGAAATTATAAGGCATAAATACTATAATCTAATTATTACCAAAATCTGACATGACAGACTTTGTCATT
The DNA here is from genome assembly GCF_002742605.1 of Olea europaea var. sylvestris. Taxonomy (NCBI): domain Eukaryota; kingdom Viridiplantae; phylum Streptophyta; class Magnoliopsida; order Lamiales; family Oleaceae; genus Olea; species Olea europaea. The sequence goes on along the minus strand of NC_036249.1, from coordinate 19,010,964 downwards.
TAGATGAAATATAATTTCAAAGTTACATAAAGATGTATACTTGGGATTAATTCATTTTGACAAGTACAAATTATGCATGTCTAGCACAATAACCAAAATCTTCTTCTGCTTGAAAAGAAGAAATGTCAGCATAATTACCGATCTAATGCATAGTGATGCATATGGATTCATGTCAATCAATGTCAGGTAATGTTTCTCTTATTTCATCAATGATCAAGTATACTTGATGAAAACTCAAACATGAAAATCTTGAAAAGTTCAAGGGATTCACACTAGAATTAGAGAAACAAAGAGGCAAAGATACCTTCACATTAAGATTCGATCAAGTGAGAGTATCTCAAAGATAAAATTTAGATTATCTAAGAGAGAATGAGATTCTTGTGCAGTGGACTCCTTCATATACACTGCAGTAAGGTGGTGTATCTAAAAGAAGGAATCGTTAATTATTACATATAATGCGATTAATAACAAGCCATGCAAATTTCTCAAAATTATTTTGAGGTCACGCATTGATTGCAGTGTGCAACACACTAAACCATATCCCATCTAAATTGGTTAACAGAACTCCATACGAGTTATGGAAAGACGAAAGGTAATAGTCCCAATTTATCTCATATGAAAGTTTGGGGCCATGACGCTTATTTGAAGCACCTTGAATCGGATAAGTTTGAGACTAAATTTGATAAATATATATTTGTGGAATATTCAAGGGAGACATTTGAATATAAATTCTATTATCATAAAGAAAGTCTTCGTCTCACGACATATCGTCTTCTTAGAGAAAATGTTTACTCTAGGAGAGGACAGTGGGAGTAAAATAGAGTTTTGAAAGAGTTCAAAAGTCCACAGATATAGTTAACCAAGTAGATAAATCTGAGTTTGATCCCATATCTGATATAGGACATACTTTGGATCGGGAAGTAAAGACTCCTGAGGACATGACAGCTCTATGTGAATCTAGTAGGCTCATTC
>NC_036249.1:19008549-19009150 GCF_002742605.1 Olea europaea var. sylvestris | reverse complement strand
TTAAATCATCCGTGGTCGTAAGTAATAACGAGATACGGATATCGTTATTACGGATAGACCATCACGTGTGTCATTTCTTACTTGTGAAGTAAGTAGCTGATCTCACAAGTTAAAGTGTGGTGACACTTAAATGAACACGTGGATGTTTGTTATAGAACAAAACATTGGAGACCCGTCGAGAGATTCCACATGGATAACTATCTGAGTGTCGGTGGTTAATCTCTAACGTTCGGTAGTGAAATTGGTCCTTTGACTTGAGGTCGTCATGGTACCTTATATGAGGACAGTCATACTTTGGCGGTGTTGGATGTTGCTCTGAAAAGGGCCGCTAATACGACATCGTTCGGGTACGTCAAGAATCGTATGAAGGTTGTGATTGATCAATAAAGGATTCGTCACTCTTAGATAGTAGGAGATTATGATCTGCGTTTCATTCAATTAAGTCAATGATGAAATCCTTGGCCAAGGTGTACTCATAAGTCGAAAAGGAGTTTTCGATTTATATTGACTTAATAGTGGAGTGAAAGATATGATCGATGATCGAGATTGACACAACTCCATATCTCGTAATTGATCGGATCATACTGACGAAGGGATTATA
>NC_036249.1:18991623-19008372 GCF_002742605.1 Olea europaea var. sylvestris | reverse complement strand
TTTTAATTTATCAATTTTGATTAGATCAAAATAATATTTCACGTCGTTAGGCATCCTGGTCGGGAACCTAATGGGTCACAAACAAAAGAGAATTGGAAGATTGCAAATTGCCAATTGGTTAATTTAACAATCGTTGGATAAATTAATTAATTGGACTTGTTATTTATATTTTTGAATTAATTAATTGGATTAATTAATTCACGGACCGGGTTTAATTAATTATTGGACCGGACCGGACCGGGCCTGTTTGAGTTTATATAAATACATAACTAGGGTTTGAGGTCCATGAGGTTTTCATTATTCTTGCTGGCACAAGAGAAAACCCTAGAGGCTGCAATCATATTCTCTGTGTGGATCACCGTTGGAGGCTGGACAATTGGAGAGCTGTGGTGGCGAATCAAAGTTGTGGAACGAAAAGAAAAGCAAAAGGATTGCAGATCTGGAAAAGGTACAATCTTATCACAATTTTTATCTAAACGCAAAGGCGATTCTTGGTGGGAATCGAAAATTATTTAAAATTCCGTTGTGCATGTATAAGTAGATTCCCAACACCTAGCAATGGACCAAGTCTCTAATCATAACAACAGCCCACAAAATCCACTTCTCGATCTAGAGGTGTCAAACTGGGCGGGCTTAATATGGCTAGCACAAGACCAGCCCATTAAAAATGACCTGCAAACTGGCCCACTACCCAAGTGTGTAGGTTCATGGTTCAATAATTTTAAAATACAGTCCAGTCCGGTTTACATAGTTGGACCATACGGTTAACCATTTGGCCCATTTTAATATTTGAAAAAAAATTTAAAAAATTAAAACTTAAATTTAAAATGACTAATGTCCGTCAATCATGTAACAAGGGTAGAAGCCTTTATTGAAAGATTGTCGCCTGAATGCCACTATTTTAAGGCTGTTAACCAAGAAAGCCTAAAAAAGCCTTTGAAGGCTATCATGTCCATCAGCCTTGTTGAGAAAGTGTTTCAAAATTCAATTGGAAGAATCGTGTTTTTGGAGCAGCAATTTTCTTTAAGTGATGTTCCACGTGGCTGTTGATTATTGGCTACTACATTAATATCCAGATTGTGCTACTTGAAACGAGATGTGAGCCGTTGGATTCAATCTTGTTGCTATGATTAAATCAAATTTTCACTGACTTATAGGTTTTTTTTTTTCGAAGACTCACACACACTCTCTCTCACGTCTCATTCTTTCAGAAAAGGACTGTTCATTTTCTCTCTCTCTCTCTCTTTGTACGAAAAAGCCTTTCTTCTTAGTGAAATTAGGGGTTAATTTTTTGGAGTTTTCTGAAAATAACATCAATCAACAGCATGAAATACTCAAGATTTATATGGGTGTTGTGCTATTTTGGTCTTTGTCGAGTCGAATCTATGTGACTCGTTTTTTGCCGATTTTCTTGTTAAATCTTAGGGTGCGTTTGATTGACATGGAAAATATTACCTAGAAAAGAAAATATTTTCCTTCTTTTGTGGAAAATAAAAACCACCTCCACCCAAAGAAAATGTTTTCCTTAAAAACAAGGAAAATTAGGCGTATTTTCAAAAGTTGGAAAATGTTTTCCATGGAAAAAATTAGCAATCAAACACCTCAAGTAGGAATTTGAATGGAAAACTGATATTTTTCATGGAAAATAAATATAATCAAACACACCATTAGTGATTTTCGACCTCTTCTTATGAACTAAAGTGGCAGATTTGTTGGGTTCCTCGGTGGAACATTACTTACTGTGAAAGAAGAGATTATAGTTGTTTTGTGAGAGAAGGACAGTTCGGGTTTCTTGAGTTTTTTCTGATGTTGGCCAGTTTCTTTGTGCAATAGTGGCTGATTTCTGTGATTCTAGAAAAGATAAGTTTTAGTGACTCATTTGTTCTAGTTTTTGGAACACTATTGTATATTTGCTGCCTGATTTTGGGACATTATAGTGCAATCGAGTTTTATCCATTTTAAAGGATGCTCAACAGGGGATTAGGTGTTAGAAGTGGTCGCCGAACCTCTGGGGTTTCAACCGAAAAATCTCTGTATTGATTTTATTTCTCCGCACTTTTATTAATGTTGATATTGTGGTTTGTGAATTCAGTTTAATATTGGATACTCCTTGACTTTTCAGTGGTATCAAAGCAACCTGGACTGCTGGAGCTTTGTGATTTCTTGATTAATCCTGATTCTTGAAACCTGCTTCAAATTGACATGAACATTGTTTGGTGGAAATTGAGTTTTATCAAACTCATTGGCGAGATCTTTCCTGCATTCTGTAATTAATCTTTACAATAGGGTCTCTTAATTTTTCCCTTGATTTACCTTGCACTACTAACCCCACTATGGCTAGTCTTTGTCCAAAGACTTAAGAAGTCTTGGGAATCTGAGATAACAACACTAGTAGGAGTGTAATTGGAAGGTCTTGCTGGAGAAGTAAGCTGAGGCATAGGATTGCTATCTCTGTTCTTTGTGATTCTGTCTTCTATACTTAGTGTTAAGTTTTTACTCTTTTGTGAAAATAATATAAGTGTATTGGTCAATGACCCCAAATCCCTTGTTCTGCCTGTAGTACTCTTATTGTGTATCCCTGTATGTTCTTGAAATCAAACTTGTGTTCTATGAACTATCTTGGTGAATCTTGTTATGGCTACTGTTAAGTTTGAAGTGAGCATGTATGATTGGGGGGGGACTTTAATATGTGGAGCCAAAAAACGAGGGCTATCTTGATGTAAATGAAATGTGCTAAAGCATTAGATAATTCTTGGCCTGCTGAAATGTTTGTTCCTAAAAGAACTGAGTTAGAAGAAATAGCATGGAATACTATTTTCTTGTACCTTTCAGACAATATGATCAGGTCTATATGTGAAACTAAAACTGCAGAAGAATTGTAGACTAAATTGAAAGCCCAATATGAGCCAAAAACTGTTCCAAACAAATATTTTTTGCTAAAATAATTCTTTTCTTTCAAAATAGATCATTCTGTTGACTTAGATGAAAACTTGGATAGATTTACAAAATTAACCCAGGGCCTTGCCACTGTGATGAGAAATTATCAGAAGATCAACTGGTCGTCGTCTTGTTAAACTCCATTAGTAATAGGCATAAAGACCTCAAGAATGTCTTAGAATATAGAAGAGACAAGCTTACCACAGAAATCATTATAATTGCCTTAAGAAATAGGATTCTTGAATTAAAATCAGATTTTATCAACCAACAAAGTGGAGAAAATCTTTTGACAAAAGGCAAAAATGTTGATAAATCTAATTTTCATTCAAAATTTCAAAATGATCCTAAGAAGAGGAGCAATGATAAAATGAAGTCCAAAACTAAGGGAAAGGGAAAGAAATGTTATTATTGTGGTAAGTTGGGTCACTTTGCAAAAGATTGCTACAAAAAGCAAAATGATTTGAAAGGAAAGAAGTTAAATAAGGGTAATGCTATTTTGTCCTATGATAAGCAAAAATTTAATAATGGCCTGGTTCTTGTAAATATTGAAAGGAACATAAATCAAGAATCGATTCTTGATTTAGGTTGCTCTTTCCACATGTGCCTTAATAAAAACTATTTTTTGGACTTTGAACAAACTAAAGGTGGCTAAATTATCATGAGAAACAATATGACCTGCAAAGTAAAAGGTATTGGAACCATAAAATTGCTCTTAGAAAATGGCAAAATTTTATTGTTAAAGGGTGGCCAGATTTGTTCCTGAATTAGAAAGAAACCTTGTGTCTCTAGGAATGTTTGATGACATGGAGTTTGACATAAAATTGGGTCAAGAACACATAAAAATCTTTAGGGGTAGTGATTTGATCATTTCTATCCCAAAGAAACATGATTTATACTTCTAAATACAAAACCTTTGTTGGGTTCAGCAGCAATTTTAGATGATAACTTTAATCTTGCAAAATTGTGGCAATGTAGACTTGGTCACATTGGTAAAAAATGTTTAAAGGCTTTACAAAATAAAGGTGTATTTGGAAAATCAAATATTGGCGATTTTTCTAAATGTGAACAATATTTGATTGGAAAGCAAGTCTAGTACTCATAAATCAAAGAAAATTCTAGAATTCTTACATGCTGATTTGCGGGACCTTGCATCCACCCCTACATTGTCTGGTTACAAGTATTACTTTCTTATTATTGATTATTTCTCAAGAAAATTTTGGGTATTTCTTTTGAAAACTAAAGATGAAACATTTGCCACATTTAAAGATTGGAAAACCCAAATTGAAAATCAAACTGATTTGAAAATCAAAACTTTGAGAACTGACAATGGTCTAGAATTTTGCAACTGCGAGTTTAATGATCTTTGCAAGTTGCATGGAATTTTAAGATATAGAACTGTGACCTACACACCCTAACAAAATGGCATTGCAGAAAGAATGAATAGGACTTTGTTGAATAAAGTTAGATGCATGATTTTGAGTTCCAACTTGTTCAAATTATTTTGGGATGAAGCTATTAAAACTGCTGCATATTTGATTAATAGAAGCCCTACAAGTGCTTTAAATTTTGATGTGCCTGAATTTGTGTGGACACAAAAGCCTGTGATCTATTCTTACTTGAAAAGATTTGTTTGTGCTGCGTATGCTCATCAAAACATAGGGAAACTTGAACCTAGATCCCTTAAATGTGTATTTTTGGGTTATGCTGAAAATGTTAAAGGATATAGGTGATCTTTAATGAGTTATGTACGCCATGTTTGGAAGGGAAAGGGGGAAATTTGATGTGATCTTTAATGAGTCATGTATGCCATGTTTGGAAGGGAATGGGAGAAATTTGATTGAAAATGATGTCCAAATTGAGGTAAAGCCTATCAAAATTGATAATACCAGTTTTGTCCCCTTAGAAACAACAACTAAAGAGGCTGATCAGAATGGAAACGAGCCTGATTTAGCTGAACCTAAGCAGTATAATGATAATAATACACCTCTAGATGAATACCAGCTCACTAGAGATAGGGATATGAGACAAATTAGACCACTAGCAAGGTCTAATAGTGATGGCTTTTTGTCTTTGTTCACTTATCAAGATGAATCTGAATCTGAACCTAATTTCTATCGTGAAGCCTTAAATCTAAAGATTCTAAGTGGTGGTTGAGTGCCATGGAAAAAGAAATGTCTTCTTTATACAAGAATAAAACTTGGGAATTGGTTGATAGACCTAAGGATAAGAAACTAGTTGATTGCAAGTGGATTTATAAGATAAAGGAAGGGGAATGTGGCATTAATAATGTTTGATACGAAGTTAAGCTTCTTGCCAAGTGTTTTATACAAAAGAGGGTGTGGTCTATGATGAGATTTTTCCCCCGTTGTTAAATATACAACTATAAGATGTATCATTGCTTTGGTTGTGCAATTTAAGTGGAAACTTGATCAACTTGATGTAAAAGTTGCATTTTTATATGGTGAATTGGATGAAGTGATCTACATGAGATAGCTTTTAGGATTTATTAAAGGAAATTTGGAACAAAACGTGTGTTTGTTGAAAAAATCTTTGTATGGCCTAAAACAAGCTTCAAGACAATGGTATAAAAGATTTGATTCATTCGTCTTAAAGCTTGGATTTAGTAGAAACAATTATGATACATGTCTTTGTTATAAAGGAAATAGAGGTAAAGATTCTTTGTATCTTGTACTTTATGTTGATGATATACTTCTTGCTACTGCCAATAAATCTGAAATTGATGATTTCAGACACAAATTAAGATTAGAATTTGATATGAAGGATCTTGGTTCCACTAAGAAAATACTTGGCATGCATATTATAAGAGATGAAAAATATGGTCGCTTGTTTTTGTGTCAATAAGAGTATGAATAAGATCCTTAAGAAGTTTAATATGTTTGATTGTAAACTTGTGACTTTACCCCTTGCCAATCACTTTATTTTAACATCTTATTCATGTCCAAAAACTGAAGATGAATTTGAAAGAATGTCTAAAATACCTTATGATAATGTTATTGGTTCAGTCATGTACTTAATGAATTGTACCAGACCTGATTTGGCTTTTTGTATTAGTGTTTTGAGTATATTTATGGGGAATCCCGGTGAAACTCATTGAGAAGCCTTGAAGTGGTTATTGAGATACTTAAAGGGTTCATCTAATTTGAGTTTGATGTTTAGAATGGACAAAGAGGGGGAAATTTTAAAGGGTTATATAGATTCTGATTTTGCTGGAAATAGAGATAATAGAAAATCAACTTCATCTTATTTTTATACTTTGTGTGGGACTTTGATAAGTTGGAAATCTCAGTTATAAAAAACTTTTGCTCTATTTTCCACCGAGGCTGAATATATTGCAGCCATTGATGCCATTAAAGAAGGCATATGACTGCATGGTTTGTTGAACGAACTTGGTTTTGTAGACACTAATCCAATACTATATTTTGACAACCAAAGTGCAATCCATTTGAGTAAGAACCCCATGTTCCATGATAGAACAAAACATGTTGACGTAAAATACCATTTTATAAGGGATATTATTTCAAAAGGGTTGCTAAAAATTAATAAGATACCTACTTTGAATAATCCATCTGATATGGGAACTAAGGTGATACCTTTAAATAAGTTTCAAAAACTATTTAAAGATATTATTTATTGATTCTTCTCATTGATTGTACAGGTAGAATAGAGCAAATGAAATTATAAATGTTGGTGAAGTTCCTGGCTGCATATAAGCTTCAATTTTGGAAGCAAGGTGGAGATTGTTGAGAAAGTGTTACAAAATTCAACTGGAAGAATCGTGTTTTTGAAACAGCAATTTTCTTTAAGTGATGTTCCATGTGGTTGTTGGTTATTGGCTACTACATTAACACCCGAATTATGCTACTTTAAACGAGATATGAGCCATTGGATTAAATCTTGTGGCTGTGATTAAATCAAATTGTCACTGACTTATGGGCTGTTTTTCTTGGAAGACTCATACTCTCTCTCATGTCTCATTCTCTCATAAAAGGGTTGTTCATTTTCTCTCTCTCCTTGTGCAAAAAAGCACTTTCCTCTTAGTGAAATTAGGGGTTAATCTTCTGGAGTTTTTCTGAAAATAACATCAATCAACAACATGAAATACTCAAGATTTATGTGGATGTTGTGCTGTTTTGGTCTTTGTGGAGTCGAATCTGTGTGACTCATTTTTGGTCGATTTTCTTGTGAGATCTTAGTGATTTTCGACCTCTTCTTGTAAACTAAAGTGGTTGATTTATTGGGTTCCTTGGCGGAACATTACTTGCTATGAAGGAAGAGATTATAGTTGTTTTGTGAGAGAGGGGCAATTCGGGTATCTTGAGTTTTTTGTGATCTTGGCCAGTTGCTTTGTGCAATAGTGCCTGATTTCTGTGGTTCTAGAAAAGATAAGTCTTAGTGATTCATTTGTTGTAATTTTTGGAACATTATTGTATATTTGCTGCCTGATTTTGGGCTTTATAATGCAATCGAGCTTTATCCATTTTAATGGATGCTCAACAGGGGATTAGGCATTAGAAATGGTCGCCGAACCTCTAGGACTTTAGTCGAAAAATCTCTGTGTTGATTTTATTTTTCCACACTTTTATTACTGTTGATATTGTGGTTTGTGAATTTTGTTTAATCTTGGATAATCCTCGATTTTTCAAGCCTCCATTCACTAGAAATTCTTTTTCAAAAATTTTTGTGAACCATCTGGACCATCGATTCAATTTCAGTTTCATAAAAAATTTATGGGCAGTCTTGAACCTGTCCAAAATTTTTAATTGTGTCGGGTCACATTGGTTTTTTATTTTGATGGAGCTGGCCCCCCCCCCTATTTTGACACCACTATCTCAATTCATGTACTTATGATTCTTGTGAGGAACACATTGGGATCTTCATCGTGGTCTATCATAAAAAACAAGCAACAATGCCCAAAACAATATTTCAGCAAAGATACCATAAAATGGAATGCCCACTTTTCTTGAATGCCAAACATTGATTAAAATGTGCTTCTATATCAGGACATAAATGAGTTTTTCAAGTGGGAAAAATTCTATGCTTTTGCTTTCCTCCCCAACTCAGAGAGAGAAATTTGAACATCAGCCATGGCAATGGGGAAAAAATTGAGGAGAATTTGGGATGGAAATCAATTCAAGTTGATTTGGGGAAGAAACCAGTTTAGGTTTTGCTTCAAAGAATGGGGAAATTGAAATCTTGATGCGAGACGGGAAATGCATTTTTCCAATTTGAAGGAAAAACGCTACTCATTGGAATGGTTGTTGTCTAGGTTGTCAAGTTTTAACATGGCTTCATGCCAAGTAGGATTTTCATTCATCATGTGTAATTTTGCCAAGTGAACAGATGGAATCGAGATAGATGATGGATTGGTAATGTTTTGTAAAAGTGAGTGAGCATTCAGTAATATTTTATTTTTGAGTGAGCAAGTAATAACCAGATATAAATATTGATGATGAATCATTTAATTAACTCAATTGAAGTCTCCGTTGAAGTTCTAGTTGACAATGTGGTAGATGCCATGTTCTTTTCCAGATTTCTCGACATCCCTTCTCTATTACTTACAGCAACATGTTGGTATGTAGAGAGGTAAGGGAGTTAAAATTCTGGGAAAATTCATCTGGAAGGGCATTATCCTTTGCTATTGAAAGTCGACCAAAATAAGTACTTGTGCAAATAAGGCTTGCAAAAATGCTATATTTAGTCATGGAAAGGAAATGGTTGGATTGCTCTTCTCCGGTATGAGACATATATAAGGTGAAGGCTAAAATATATGCATTGATTGGCGGCAATGAGTCACCAAGTAGGAATTCCAAGGAAATTGTTGCCCTTATTAATACTAATCATGTAATCTTCAGGGATGCATTGATTCAAAATTGTTTCAAAGATAAACTTTATGAGTGGCTAGTATGTAAAACACTTGAAGGAGCTAAAGGAATGCAAATTTTGGATGGTGAGGGCCAATGGTACATTCACTTGATGTTCACCCTTGGTTATGAGTAGGCTTTAGGTCCTAAAACTATTGTCGGAGTTAGTATTAATTTTAGAGATAGGTGAGGAAGGAAATCTCTTCAGTAGGCTTCATATAATGGGAAAGAGGAAGCTATCATTAGGCTCATCAAACTTCATGCAGCTGCTAGTGCTGTCGATGACCCAAAGCCAAATTTTCCTGCAGATATAATGGCAGCTGATTTCATCTCAAATAGTTGTGATGAAGGGATTGCTAGATGCTTAGCTGAAGTTGATCTAATCAATCGTCTTCTTTCATTGTTGTGAAGGTTCTATGGACACTCGTGTGGCTACCATTTTAGCAGAGAAGGCCCTACAAATTGCCACTCAAGCGGTTGATCTAATAAATTGGACAATGAATGTGGAACTTTCCTTGAAAGGGTATCTTGCTATGTACCTACACTGATTCAAGTTTCTTTCAAGGCTTATTCAGAGGGCTGTACCTATGTTTCCGGGGACTTGAGATGAATTTCAGAATTTGGGCTCCTAAATCATAGTTAGCAATCAATTTTTCATTTTTCATTTATAAGAGTTTTATAAAATTAAATTTGTTAAGTTAAAATCAACAATGAAACAACAAATAAATATTCAAAATATTTATATTATAATGTTTTAAACGATTACTTAAATACAACTCGTCTTGTGGTTTTAGAGACAAAAAATCAATCAATTTTGAATAGTCGAATTGTTCAGCTATAAGTAACTTCATAAGAATGATAACATAAATTAATACATAATAATGTATTAATCAGTGGAAAGTACCATATTCATGGAACCCTTATAAGTAATAAACCAAAGGAAGTTGAATCCATATATACCATCATCAAGTTTTATAGAAATCACTAAAAGAAAACCATAATAAAATTTCACCCATGCCTCCTATTTTATGTGATTGGGCTGAAACTATCCATGTTTTGTGGAGATGTTTGCATATCTTATGTTGAAAGGTAGATCTAATATTCCATCAATATCAACAAAAAAAAAAACACCCAAAATGTGTGCAGCATGTTCAGAAAGCAGGTGAAAATTTTGACCCAAAGAATGGGGTATAGAGTACACTCAAATTAATATTGATGCACATCCCTACTTTTATTACACAATGAAATGAGTATTTCTAATCCAAAACTTGTAGTACCCCCAAATCCACCACACTCACGCTTGGCATCAAAACAAAGATCAAATAACGGAGCAATGCAAATTCGACGAAGTAAAGCAAATAATCCCACAACAATCTTATTAATGAAAATACTTATATGAACAACAAAATAATATATAATTTCCAAAAACTCTCAACCCTCAATGGCTCTCTGTTTCTTACTTGATCATAAAATATAGAGTTTTCCAAATGGGCAAAAAAATTAAATAAATAAAGAATGCATGCACACAATTCAAAACCAATTGAAATCCATGAAAAAGTTTTGTTTCTTAAAAATCGATTAATCTAAAAATCATGACATCTATAAAAGTCATCATAAACTAATAAAAATCAAGATATACTTACAAACAATTAATTTTTTTATGCAAATCATATATAAAAGAAATATAAACAAAATAGAATGTTAAAATCAACAAAAAATAAAAAAAAAATTAAGCAATATAACTTCAAATGTATACAGTATTGTTAAAGGATTCATGATATCATTGTTGAAGAAGCCTTATTGTATGAAGCAAAAGTGAATGAGTATAAACGGGTTGGATTTTGCAGAGGTTAAGAATTTAGGAGGAGGCCTAGATTTTGGTTTAGTGGGACATGTTGGACAAATTGTTGTCAAATGATCTCTCGAACGATGATGTAACTCTAGTTTAATAATTAGTTAGCTTTGACTGTATGACTGAACGATATATCAACACCCAAATTAGAATGACCCAACCCAAGAAGTTAATTAGACCATTTGAAGCAACCAGTTAAGTTGCTCATGAGCCGATTATCCACCTACTTAGATGGCCAGTATTACTAGAGGCCCATTCTACAATCCCATTAACCTCCATTGGGCTCATGACCTGTCAACTAAACCTAATGGACTTACCTTGTTGGGTAATTGACTATTTATATATTCTTGTTTTACTCTTGGCCTCACGAGACTTGTCTTTCTTCTTGGGCATCATTCATGTTTCTTCTCTGTCATCTTATTGCCTTTATTCTACCAAGCCTTTGTGGTTACTTTCTTGGTGGTTTAGCTTCTCCTTTGTGGTGTCCTCTAAGTGAGTTAATAGCTAGCGACTGTAGTCCGTAGGTGGAAACTGAGTGGTATTCTTAGATCGTTGGATTCGTAGTGTTGATTTGGATTTTGAAAACTGGACCTTTAAAACCCTGGTGGTTGGAGATTGGTGACTCTACAACTAGTATCAGAGCCTAGGTAGTGGAAAACTTATTGGAGAGGTGCAATTTTCATTAAACCCAAATTTGAAATTCTCCTTTTTCCAGCCAAATGTGACCTCCGTTGGAAGAACGAAGGTCAGACCCATAACCTATAGACCTAGGTGCTTCCGTGGTAGGGTGCATGGTGGAGACAGTGGTACGTGTGGCAGTTTTTTTATGAGCTCTTCTGGCAAAATACTTATTTTAATCTCCTAAACATACTGATATTGTTTGTTTAGTGTTTCAGGTTACACAAAATATTTGGACGATTTTGTCCTTGGATATCAATCTGCATTTATAGCTAATTGGCATTGGTATATTTGCTGAATTTTTATGGCGAATAGTGGTGGCCTTAAAACAGCAATTTTGCATCTCTCGACTTTACTGACTCAGATAGGTGCGCTCTGGTAAATTGTCTTAACCCGTTTAATTTCGAGTATTAGCACTTCATTGTGTGGGGGTGACAGTAGGGTTGTGGCTATTGTGAAGGGGTAGCATTGCTTGTGCGAGCAATTAAGATTACTTGCTCTTAATTGTTTTGATTGAGTATTTACTTTTGTTAAATCTACGTATCACTCTTTGTACTATAATTGTTGTGATACTTGTTTTCTATTGAACATATCTATTTTGTTGCATTCTCATTTTCGCTGCATTATCAATTCCGCTAAAATATCGAGACCTTACCTGTTCGAACATTCCCTTGATCTAAGACCACGAGTCTTACGAAACCCTGATAATTTAGAATGAAATATATTGTCTGTGACCCCAAGACTACTTTGTGTGGTTTAACTGTCTTTTGTGCATTTTTGGTTAATTTGTGAAAATGACAATTTACAACTTTGATTTTGGAATTTTTAACGAAAAATGTGATTTTTCAATCTGACAACAAAAAATTAAGGGTATTTTGGTCCAACAAAAAGTTTCAAAAGTCATTGAAGGCAATTTTTCTGCTGATTTTTCAAAAGAACAAAAAGAAGAAATCGATAAGTTTGCTTATACCTTAATCATTTTATACTTGTCTAATGCTATTTTAAGAAAGGTAGGTAAACTGAAAATCACCAAAGAACTTTGGAAAAAACTGGAAGATCTATATTTGCTCAAATCTATCCCGAGCAAGCTTTACTTACCTAAACGTTTCTTCAGCTTTAAAAATAGATCCTTGAAAAGATCTCAATGACAATTTAGACGTGTTTAACAAATTATTGCAAGATATTGTTAACTGTGAGGAGGCTGTGTTTGAAATCTATAAGGCCATAATTTTGCTTAATTCTATGTCTGACTCATATAAGGAAGTTAAAAATGCAATTAAGTATGGCAGGGATACTTTAACGCCTAAAATTGTCATAGACTCTCTTAGAAGTAGAGAGATGAAAATTAAGCTAAAAAACATAATAAGAAAAACAGTGAGTTACATATGATACAGGGTAGAACTCAGTTTAGGCAAAACAGTCATAATAAATACCAAAGTAGTGGTGAGTCAAGTAATAAGTAGTAACGTATGGAAGAAGAAGAACAAGGGTATGTCTAGATCAAAGTCTAGAACGAAGGTTAGGAAATGCTATGGTTGTAGGAACACATTGCATTTTATAAAAGATTGTTATAAGGAGAAGGGTAAGCAAAAGGTTAAGGCGAGAGATGAGGTTAATGTATTGTTTTCTGCTTCCGATGTTGATGGTAGTGAGGTTTATATGATTACAAGTCATGTTGCTTCTACTGTTGAACTAAATTAAACTACTAATTCTCGCATGCATGAGTGGATAATTGATTTAGATGCATCTTTTCATGTGAAATCTGAAAAGAATTGGTTTGGACATGTTGTGCTATGTGATAACTTCGCCTACACTATTTCTGGAATTGGAGATATTAATATAAAATTTGACACTGGCTTAGTGTACACCTTGAAAGACGTTAGGTATATTCCTAAACTGTATAAGAACTTGATTTCAGTAGGATAAGTTGAAAAATATGACTTTACCGGTAAAATTGAAAATGAAATGTTAAAGATGATTAAGGGTGCATTAGTTTCTATTAAGGAAAATAAGAAAAATGATATTCATATCACTATTGGAGAAGTGATTAGAGGATTAAACTCCTCTATCTTTTCTGCCATGGTTGATCACACACATATATTGCATAATAGGCTTGCACGAAGGCATTAAGGGACTTAAGCTTCTTAATGAAAAATGTGCATTTTGTAACGACTTCGTGTCTGATTTGTCATTCATTGATCACTATATGCTTGGTAAGCATTATAGAACATCTTTATCCACTAGTGTTCATAAAGCTAAAGGTATGCTTGAATATGTGCATTTTGATCTGTGGGGTCTTGCTAGTAATCCCACCACGGGTGGAAATAGGTATTTCTTCTCTATTATTGATGACTACATGAGAAAAGTGTGGGTTGATCTTTTAAAGAATAAATCCAATAATTTTCACAACTTTAATAATTGGAAAAGACAAGTAGAAAATCAAACTGACAAAATGATTAAATTCTTAGAACAAATAATGGCCTAAAGTTTTGTAATACCAAATTTGACAATATGTGTAAAGAAAATGAGGCATAAGATCGTTCCTTTCACTCTCTAGCAAAACGGGTAGCGAAAATGATGAATAGAACTATACTTGATAAAGTACGTTGCATGATGTTAAGTTCTAGTGTCGCAAAATCATTTTGGGGTAAAACTGTTATGCCTGCTTATTATTTGATTAATTTGACTCCATCTACTGCTTTAAATGGCGATATTTCTCATGAAAGTTGGTCTGGTAAATTGAGTGCTTATTCTATACTTAGAACCTGTGGCTGTGCTGTGTTTTTTCATCAGAGTAAGAGAAAGCTTGAACTTAGACTAGAAAGTGTGTCTTTCTAGGATACCCTAAGGGTGTTAAAGGTTACAGATTATGTGATAGAAACCAAAAGGTGGTTAAGATCATCGTGAGTAGAGATGTCACGTTTAACGAAGATGAGATGCCTTGCCTTAAAAATGAAACTAACCTTGTGAGTGAAATAGAACTAGGTGAAGAGAGAGATCAGTTTAAGTGGAGTTAGGAAAACTTAGCACATGTGCCTTAGTACTCCAAATGAGGTGGAGACTCGAGTTCAAGAACCTAAGGGGAGAATAGAGATGAAGTAGTGATAGAAGAGTATCCCGAGGGAAAAAAAATCCCGTAGCAAACTACAATTTGGCTTAGGATAGGGAGAGAAAACAAACAAGAGAACCTAGGAGATTCGGATATGAATCTGAGTTAGCTTTCGCTCACACTAGTTATAAAGAACTAGTTGATAGAGGGATAAAAACCTTTGAGGAGATGATGGAGAGTGAACAATCTAAAGAGTGGTTCAAGACAATAAATGAGGAGATGAGTTCTCTAAAGAAAAATCAGACTTGGGAGCTAGTACCTAGACCTAAGAATAAATCAACCGTTGATTGCAACTTGGTCTTTAAGGTTAAAGAAAGTACTAGTAGCTCGGAACCCTTAAGATTTAAGGCTAGGTTAGTGGCTTAGGGCTACACACAGAAGGAAAGTGTTGATTATAATGAGATTTTCTTACCAGTTATAAGTACACTACTATTAGGGTCATGCTTGCATTGGTTGTGCATTTTGATTGGGAACCTGAACAACTTGATGTAAAAACTATTTTTTTTACACAGTGGGCTTGACGAACAAATCTTTATAAATCAACCAAAAGGTTTTAAGGACAAATTAAAACCTGATCATTTTTGTTTTCTTAAAAGGTCCTTGTATGGCTTGAAACAGTCACCTAAACAATGGTATAAAAGATTTGATTCCTTTGTACTCACTATAGGGTTCCAAAGAAGTAAATTTAATCATTGTCTATACTTTCAACACAATGATACTGATGATAATTATTTATTTTTATAGCTCTATGTAGATGACATGCTCTTGATTGGTTCATCACCTAAGTGAATAAATAACATAAAAACAAAGTTAAGTTGCGAATTTGACATGAAAGATCTAGGTAAAACTAAGAAAATCCTAGGCATGGAAATCAAAAGAGATGGTTCAAATTCTACTTTGTTTCTGCATTAGTCTCCTTATACTTCTAGGGTGTTGAAGAGATTTGATATAAATGATTGCAAACATATCATATTGCTTCTAGCTAATCACTTTGCATTATTTAAAGATCAAGCTCCTTGCAATGAACGTGAAGTAGAATACATGAGTAGAGTTCTGTATTCTAATGTGATCGGCTACATAATGTATTTGATGGTTTGCATTATACCGAATTTAACTTTCGCTGTAAGTACTCTCAGTAGATACATGTCTTAGAAATTGGGAAGCTCTAAGTGTTTACCAATGTACTTGAAGGGTATTAGTGATGTAGATCTAAAGTTTGGTGCTAGTAAAGGAGTGAAATTGAAGGGTTTTGTAAATGTGAACTGTGCGGGAGCTAGGGATGGTAGAAAATCAATTTCCTCCTATGTGTTTACCTTATCAAATTCGTGTGTTAGTTAGAAATCACATTACAACACCTTGTTGCACCGTCCATGACAGAGTGAGAATATATTGCTACCACTAAAGCCATTAAAGAGGCTCTGCGGCTTAGAAGTCTACTCCATGAACTGTGTGTCTTAAATGATTATATGGTAGTCTTGACGTCTTCTATACAATTATTTAAAAAATCTGTCTTTCACGAATGCACTAAGCACATTGAAGTTAGGCAACATTTCACTTGAGATATCGTATCACAAGAAGTGGTAAGACTTGAAAAAATACATACACAGTACAATCCATCAGACATGGACACAAAGGTGTTGTCACTGGTAAAATTTAGAAGTTGCAAGGATCTTCTAAATATTGATACAGGTAAATGATTTCTAATTTTATTGATTCTCTATTAGAGGTGTCACTGACGGGAGATTTTTTCCTTGCAGGTCTTTTGATACCAAGGTGGAGATTGTTGGACAAATTATTGTCGAAGACCTCTCGGATGATGATGTAAATCCGATTTAGCTATCAGTTGGCTTTGACCATATGACCGAACGATATATCAACACTCAAATTAGAACAATCCGACCCAAGAAATCAATTGGACCATTTGAAGCAACCAATTAAGTTGAGTTGCTCATGGGCCGATTATCCACCTACTTGGATGGCTAGTATTACTAGAGGCCCATTCTACAATCCCATTAACCTCCATTGGGCTCATGACCCGTTAACTAAACCTAATGAACTTACCTTGTTGGGCAATTGACTACCTATATATTCTTGTTTTACTCTTGGCCTCACGAGACTTGTCTTTCTCCTTGGGCATCCTTTGTGTTTCTTCTCTGCCGTCTTTCTGCCTCTATTCCACCGTGCCTTTGTGGTTACTTTCTTGGTGGTTTTGCATCTCGTTTATGGTGTTCTTTAAGTGAGTTAATAGCTAGCAACCATAGGTAAAAACTTAGCGGTGTTCTTGGATCGTT
>NC_036249.1:18937686-18991171 GCF_002742605.1 Olea europaea var. sylvestris | reverse complement strand
GAGAGGGAAGAAACCCAAATAAAGTAAGTGGGTTAATTCCAATGCAAAACAAATTGAGCATAATAAAACAAACCTAAGGAGAATGGATAGAGGAAAAACACTAATAAGCAAGTCCAAAGAGGATAAGTTGTGCACGAGTATGCCAGAATCCCTACTATTGCGCAAACGACCAAAACTGTTAGAACTTCAGCTGAATAATTCCAAGTCAAATCCTTCGCATACACAATTGCTAACAGTGTTGTCAAATTTGAGATGTTACTCATTACAACTCCACCATAAATCTGCAAGTCAAATCAATCAAATAAGTGATCGAGCATGCATGAAGGGCGTGTTGAAAACTAAATTTAAATAAATAAATGTGATGGGCTTGTTCAATGGAGATGAAGATATACCTCGGAAAATGTTAATGAAGCAGTCTTTTCACTCTTGTGACTGGCCGGAAAGATTGCTGCTATTGCTGCTCGTGCATTCATGGCTAACGGCACTATCACAAACGAGATGCCGAAAGAAGGTACATTCATGGAATTCGATAACTGTAGGATACTGACAATGAGAGGTCCTCCTGTGCAGGTCAATATAACAATACCCAGCAACACTTGTAATACAGATTTGATAATAGTCCATACTAATGACTTTCCATGCACAATTTTTTTCTCCACAATCTGCATTTCAAAGGTTAAAAATGAAAAATATGATTTTGTAATTGGAAAAAGGGAACTGCCTGAAGAATAAAAGTTTCATGGATAGGATCTGTAATACTTACCTTGTCATATTCATCAATAATGTTTGCCTTCTCCGTGGAATTAGCAGCATGGATGGCTTTATCAACCCATTTTTTTAGTCCATCGACGAATTCTGGTTCATTAATTGTGTTATCGCCATCTTTATCAAAGTCGCTAAACAACTCCTTTACGACATCCTCATAATTCGGCTGAAATTCTCCAAATTTGACTGTACGGATTAATTGCTCTAGTTCAGGTTTTGATATCTCGTTGTTATTGTCCAAGTCAAATTGCTTGAATATACTGCCAGAACAGTAAGATTGTGAGGAAATACTGCCAGCATAGAAATTACATAAGACGAACAAAAGAACACACAAACAGGTAAAGTAAGAAATTATTTACTTCTTTATTCCATCTATATTCGGGTTTCCATCCTCTGTGATGAGTGATTCTGCTTGAAGTAATCTGGTTTCAGCATGCATTAAAATTTTCGACATTACTCTATCAATCTCCTCTGGATTATTTTCATTCTTCTGACTAATGAGCTGGAAGGTCCGCAGAACAACTCAAATCAATAAATATAAAAGATTCAATTTGCTAAAAATATATAAATTTATTCATGACAAATAGAGAATGTTTCTTGTGTTAGCACCAAGAAATATAAAATTGCAATGAAGAGGTTCTTGCCTCGTGAGTAATCTCTCTTGAAAATGAATTGCCACTTTTGGTCAACTCTTTGGTTTCAGTTATCCATTTTGTGCAACCATTGACGAATTCTTGATAGTTGATTTTCTCATCATGGTTAGAATCAAATACTTTCATCACTTCAGTAACAGCAAATTGTTTGTCAACATTCACTTCCCCTGTCTTGATCATTTCAAGCATCAACCTTTCCATTTCTCCCTTCGTAATAGATTTGTCTGCATCTTTATCTGTTTCAGAAAATAAACTGCAAAATCCAGTACATAGGATTAGCATTGAATTTGATAAACATATAGAACTAATTCACAATATTTTTCAAAAGTTACTTTCTGATGACAGGAAGGTTGAGTTTTCCATCTTCATCGATGAGCTTTCCATGTAGTTGCATGTGCTGCAGAAAACCTGTTCTTAGTATCTCATACTTTGAATAGTCTAAGCTTCTTTGATGAATCCAAGGATTCATAACCTGAAAAATGAATTAGAAAATTAAAAATATTATTTAATTATATATCAAACCAGGCAAACAGGTTAGCAATGTATCAATTGTGCTACCTGGTAAGCAAAATATAACAGCAGCGATGCGGATGATACAATGAGTGCTATCAAAATAACTACGTGGCTTCCAAACATTGTTTTGAAGATATCGGCTAGTTGCACTATAATGTAAGGAATCAAAGACAGAAGCATAATCCCAGCCGTATAACGAGTCTCTTTGTCGATTTTAACACCGGTATCTACAGTTAATAAAGAATCGTCAGCTCTTATACACAAATATAAAGCTCAAATGACTTGTGCGAAAGAGTTAGACCCTTTAAATCGGAGACTACTTCTTTCGCTAGCAAACAAGTTGACGTCTTTGAAGCTTCTTCAGTATGACCAGATATCGATTCCTTTTGCAACTTTCTCCTGCCAAAAATTAAGCATATACCCCACTGCAGCGTAAGAGTAAAGACGGTGATTCCAGCATAAATACCAACTCCAAGTGACACTGTAGATTGAGCATCCTCTTTGCTACTGAGAATTCCAGATACTGCAAGTAGGGAAATAACGTACTTTGTTCAAAGGCATGAATATAAAAAACATCCATATAATTAATATTCCTATCATTTTTAACCAGTCTCAATACGAACATTGAAATTGTTGCCAAAGAGATAATGAACAAGAAAGGTGAAACAAGTGATCAGGAAGTGAACTATACCAATCATCATCAACATTGCTGGCAATCCCACCAGGATTCGGAAAATAATACCCACAATTTTGCCAGTACCAAGAATATTAAAGAGGAACTTTGTCCCTGTGCTCAGCTGTTTTTCTCCAAAACTAAGTACACCTTGATAGATCACTATTTCAAAAATGTAGCCTCCGGCATTTTCTGCACAGGGTAGGAAGCCATATTGGTGCTGGCAAGTGTTTGCAGAAGCAATAGAAACATTTGCACTATGAACAGAAGATTGCTTGTCAAGATGATCAATTCCATCTAAAATCAAATCATCGGAAGAATTGAGTCTTAGCATTCGACATTGAACAAAGCTGATAAAAAATATAAGCACAAGAAAGCGTAATCCTAGGACAGCCATTGTTGGAGAATCGGGAAATGAGAAACCCAACCTATTGAAATATAGGGAGGAGAATGGGAAACTTGAATAGAAAATTCAGCTCCAGCAGAACAATTAATTTGAAACTTATATTAATGTTAATAACACGTGAGTGCACAAAGCCATGGCCTTTTTATGAAATCAAACCTTTCAACAATATAAAAGTTGCAAATTGTAATAAATAATTATGCAATCATATGGCTGCTTTCTATTTTCTATTCAAGAAAATGCAAGTTTAGTGTGATTAATGTCTATCTTGTAGAGTCGCTATTGCCGGCCAGGCTGATGCTTACTGCATGACATTATACGAGTAATATTTAATAACGTACTTAAAATATTTCTTTTATAAGATACATTTGAATACACTTCCATATGGTGGAGAGAAACCAAAGAAAGAGACAAGAAATTGTACTCCCAATATGTTGAAATTTTCCAGGTAATTTCATTTGTACATTAGAGTTGTACACTCTAGTATACAGCCGTCCCCCATACGAGGGGTTGTACACTAGAGTGTTGCAGCTTCCAAATTTTCAAGTCTGAGCTCAAAAGGTGAAATGCACGGACTAGATGTCAAGGCTGACGGCCTATATGGGCTATGCAGGCATGTATTTGAAAGAAAGGACACAAAAAATTATGCAAGAGATATAGTCAATTAGAATGACGGTAAAGGAAGGCTTTGTCTGTTGTCTTAGCCCTGTCCAAATCGGGATATGCAGTCCAGCGTCGTCAATTAGGCCGGCTTACACCTGTATTCCTACCACTAGCGGATCCGGGGTGAAAGATGAGCACGGGCGTTGAGAGATGAGCACAAGTGACCACTTTGAAAGTGACATTCTGACGGTTGTCCAATATAAGAAAAAAAAATTCAAAGGAGCGAGCATGAGCGGTAACTAGTGATTCGTACCACGAGCAGCCCTTGCTGTGCATCTTTTTCGTTAATTTAATAATAATGTTATTTATGCAGATTCATGACAATGATAATATTCATTGACATGCAACCATGGAAAACTAGTATAAACCTTAAAATTTTCAAAAACAATAACTTCATTCAGCTGCATCTATCCTGGGTCCCCTCTGTCCTTTTTTTTATTCCTCAAATAATAAATTATTATTTTTTGTTCAGAAGACAATTATACAATTCCCCTGTAAAATGTGTTTTCAAAAACGAGCAACACGTTTTTAAAGAAGTGGGAAAACGATTTTTAAAATGGCTGTCAACGTGGCACACGTCCATTGGCTTATTTGCCTTCACCAGGATCTATGTTAGTTACCTCTAATCCGAACCCTCGATCAAGATCAACGACTGTGCTTGGATTGGCCAGTGGATAGAACATCCAATTCATTTTATTATTCAATTGGCTCTATCTGCTCTGCTATTTAGTTTTCTTTTTCAAGAAGTTTTTGGGCATTTTTCAGTCGGCATTCAAACTGTGTAAGAACAGTGTTATACTTTGGTTATAGTCTTTAGTCGATTAGGTGTTATATGACAAGATCTTTTATAGATCGATGATCTGATGGTAGAGAAGGAGATCGGATTGTTGCACTCTAAATTTAGACTCTTTCTTGAAAGGTTCTTACACATAGTGACAGGCTTTTGCCTTTGAGCCCCCCAGAGTAGGCTTTTGCCGAACTGGATGACCATTTCTTGCTTTGTTTTTACTGCTTTCGGTTGTTTGTGATTCGGTTTTCTGCATATTATTTCGGTTGGGTGACAAAATCCCAACATCCCCTAATCAAACTACCTCTTATATGTCCTTTAATCAAATATTCAAATACATACAAAATACAAGAAAATGAAAAAGTAAGTTATTCCATTAATCTAGTACCATATTGCATCAGCTTTCAAGAGATTATTTCTTTTTCTTTTTTTCTTTTTTTTTTCTGTCCAGAAAAATACCACAAATCATATTCTACAAAGCAGTAATTAGTATTTTATTCTTTCCCATCATGTAAACAGCCGATAAGTAGACAATTCGATGATAGATGGCATCAAACAAACCATAAATATTGTTAAGAAACTTGTATAAATCAATTCAATAACTACAAGTATTTGAATAATCAATGTTAACAGATTGTTTTAAGCTGTTTTGAGATGTTGCTCATTGCAATTCCACCATAAATCTGCAAATCAAATGAAACAAAATAGGTATGTTTTTGCATGTTTCATGTTGTTATGCATGTGAGACAACATGGTTTTGCTAAGGTCCTTATTTCAACTGTCACCATTACCATTTATAAAAATTGTATCCATGATGCCTTTCGTTAATGAAGGAGAAAAATAAAAACGTGGTTCTCCAAATTAGCAACTAATGAGAGGGCAATCTGGACATTTGCTGTATTTTAAGTTGGTAGATATCACGTGGCAGCTCCTGATTCGTGTATTTGATATGACCCAGATCTGTGTTTATTCTGGTTGGAAGTGGACCATTGGATTAAATGAATGGTGGAGATTAAACTAGAGTTGGCCCTTAGTTTTGATAATCAGCTAGAAGGGTGGTATTATTATTTCATACGGTTTTGATAATATCTCCTTTTTTCTCTCTCTGTTGGTCGACTCTTCTTCTCCCTTTCTTGGCTTGTTGAATCTGGAGATTGTTTCTCCATTTGGATGATTCTGGTTAAATGTAAATACTATAGTAAGTAGAGGACGGTCTTGTATACGTGATCTGTCTTGTTTTTGTAGTTGTAGCCGGTTAGGGAGGAAGCTGTGAGTTTATGTCCAGATTTGAGATCCAATTTTAGGGTCGATGATTGATCTTGGTTCTATGTACTGTACACTCTCTTAGTGAGGCAGAATTGCACTAGTGGATTGGGCTGACCTGAGCCCCCCAGATTAAGCCTTCAAGGCCGAACTGGGTGACCATTCTTGTGTTCTTATTTTCTTGCACTTTATATTTGTATTGTGCTTGATGTGTTTTTGGGTGTTGGGGTACGAATTTCCTAACAAATCTGGTATCAGAGCCTATAAGGCCGTGAGGTAAGGTATATTTGGATACAGTTTAATCTCTTATCGTATTAACACATTTACTTCACTTGTGCAGTTTTTAAAAAGTGAAATATAGTGATTCTTGGAAGCTAGGGTTTCGGACCCCTATCTGCAAAAACCGAAACTGCATTTTTTAGATACTGTATTACACAGTATTTTTGGCGAGATCTTTAACAATTAAACACTGTTGTCCTTTGCTTGATATAAATGTTGAATCTGATTTCAAGCATGTTATTGTGATTGTATCATTCAAAGAAACTGAATATTGTGTTTAATTGTGATAGGAAAACGTTTTTAGGAAATTTCATTTTTCTGGAATCTTATTGATTGGTACCAAATTTTTTGGAAATCTGAAATTTTTTAGTTACTGTGTTTTTTGATCAGTATATATTGGATTATTGTCTGCTTGTTTTCGGGTCAGCTTACTTGTCAATTATCTGCAAAAAAAAATTTCAAAAACTTTTTCTGTAGCTTAAGTGATTTCTTGAATTAAATCACTTATGTCCTTGAGTAACAATCCTTTTACAAAACCCGCAATGGGTTCGAAGGTCGAATTAAGTCAATTCGATGGAAAGGGTGATTACTATATATGGAAACAGAAAATGAGGGCCATTTTGGTCCAACAAAGGGTTGCAAAAGCCCTTGATGATCCTGAAAAGTTTCCTGATGAATTGAAAGCTAAGCCTACTGAAATTGAAGATATGAATCAAATAGCATATAGTTCAATTATACTGCATTTGTCTGATAACATAGTGAGACAAGTTGAAGAACATAAAACTGCTCGAGCCTTGTGGAAAGCCCTAGATACTTTGTTCTTAACTAAAACACTGTATAATAAGATCTACCTGTTGGAAAAATTGTTTAGCTTCAAAATGGATCCTGGAAAAGACTTAGAATCTAATCTCAGTGACTTTAGCATTCTTGTAAAGAGTCTTTCACATAACGATAAGAAATTTGAGGATGAAGATCTGGCTGTGATCCTTCTAAATTCACTACCCGAATCTTATAAAGATATCCGAAATGCAATAAAATATTCAAGAGATGTCTTAACACAAACAATTGTGACAAATGCCCTAAGATCTAGGGAGTTGGAGGTTAAAAAGGAAACAAGAATTAACCCTAGAGAAGAGAACCTGTTTGTTAGAGGGAGAACTGATAAAAGAGAGAACCATTCGTTGAATAAGAGGTTCAAATCTAAATCAAGAGGTAGGTCCAAGTCAAGGGATAAAAGCAATAACAAATGCTATCACTGTGGAAAACTTGGACACTTCAAAAGGGACTGCTTCAAATTAAAGAAGAAGTTAAAAGAACCTAATAACATTGAGTTGAATAATGCTGCTGTAAGTTCAGAACTTGACAGCCTTCTTGTTATGACTGTGTCTAACGATGAAACAGACACTGACTGGATACTTGACTCTGGATGTACATTTCATATGTGCCCAAATAAAACTTGGTTTCATAACTACAAGGAGATAGAACCCAGGAAAGTATATATGGGTGATAATAATTCACAAAATGTTCTTGGAATCGGTGACATTACAATCAAAATGTATGACGGTAGTGTCAGACAGATTAAAAATGTAAGACATGTCCCAAATCTAAAAAGAAATCTCATTTCACTAGGAATTCTTGAAGATGAGGGACACACTTTTAAATCTGAAAATAATACTTTGAAAATTCTCAAAGGATCTCTTGTAGTTATGAAGGGACCAAAGAGGAATGGTTTGTACTACTTAATGGGTAAGACTGTTAATTCCCATTATCCAAAATCCTTAACCATTACTGAAAGTAAATCTGAATTGTGGCATTGTAGAATGGGACATATTGGAAATAAGGGGCTAAAATATCTAAATGATCAAAAATTGCTTGGAAAAGATAATATAGAGCCCCTTGACTTTTGTGAGACGTGTGTACTTGGAAAATCTCATAGAGTCAGTTTTGAGACGGGGTCACAGACTACAGATAGACCTTTAGATTATGTCCACTCAGATTTGTGGGGTCCAGAAAGCCACTCAACTTTTGGTGGGAATAAATATTTTCTTTCTATAATTGATGATTATTCTAGAAAGGTCTGGACATACCCTTTAAAGACAAAATCTGAAACATTTCAAAATTTCAGAATTTGGTTAACGATGGTTGAAAATCAATTGGGCAGAAAATTAAAAACCTTAAGGACAGATAATGGGTTGGAATTCTGTAATGCAGAATTTGATAACTTTTGCAGGCAAAAGGGAATTATTAGGCATAGAATTGTTAAGCATACTCCCCAACAAAATGGGGTAGCTGAAAGAATGAACAGAACTCTAATGAATAAAGTTAGATGCATGCTAATAAGTTCTAGTCTAGCAAAAGGTTTTTGGGCAGAAGCTTTATGCACTGCAGCCTATCTAATTAATAGGTCACCATGCAGTTCTGTAAAGTTCAAGACCCCTCAGGAATTGTGGACTGAAAAAACACCAAATCTGTCTAATATTAGGGTCTTTGGATGTGCTGCATATGCACATCAAGTTGAAGGCAAGTTAGATCCTAGAGCCACCAAATGTGTCATGTTAGGGTACCCTGAAGGAGTTAAAGGGTACAAGTTATGGGTACTAGGTGAGAAAGACATTAAAATCATTAGCTGTAGAAATGTGGTGTTTAATGAATCTGAGATGCCATGAGAGTAAAAGGGATAAACATGAGGCAATTGAAAATAGCACTTCACAGAATGAGGTGAAGTTGGCAAGATTGGGTCACAATTCTATTGAGATAACTGAACCTGAAAATGAACAGCCAAATGTAAGATCAGACAACACAAATGAAGGTGAAGTTATAACAGCCCAAATTGAAACTGAAATTGTGACACCTGAAAATGAAACTAGTACCCAAGATTATCAATTAGTGAGAGATAGGGAAAGGAGCCAGATTAAACCCAATCCAAGATATGAGACTAATAATCTGACAGACTTTGCCCTTATCACTGGTGAGAACTTAGAACATGCTGAACCTTATACTTATGATGAAGCTATAAGTTGTTCTAAATCTCAGAATTGGAAAGATGCCATGAGGGAAGAAATGAAATCCCTGATTGATAATAAAACATGGAAACTTGTGAAGAAACCTAAAAATCAGAGAGTGGTTCAATGCAAGTGGATTTATAAACTTAAAGAAGGCAATTCCCCAACAGACCCTTTAAGGTATAAGGCAATATTAGTGGCCAAAGGGTTCACTCAAAGGGAGGGAATTGATTACAATGAAATTTTTTCACCTATAATCAAATATAAGACAATAAGGCTAATACTTGCTCTAATTGTTCAGTTTAATTGGGAACTTGAACAATTAGATGTCAAAACAGCCTTCTTGCATGGGGAATTGGATGAGGACATCTATATGTGTCAACCTCAAGGTTTTGAGGAAAAGGAGAAACCTCAAGGTTTTGAGAAAAAGGAGAAATCTAATTATGTTTGTAAATTGCAGAAATCACTATATGGACTCAAACAAAGTCCAAGACAGTGGTATGTTCGGTTTGACACATATGTTGTGAAAATTGGTTTTAGGAGAAGTGAGTATGATCACTGCTTATATTACTATAACTCCAAACCTGGCAGCGAGATATATCTACTCTTGTATGTAGATGATATGCTGCTGGCCAGTTCAAGCAAAGCTGAAATAAAAAGAATGAAGAACCTCCTAAAATCTGAATTTGACATGAAAGACTTAGGGAAT
This sequence comes from Olea europaea var. sylvestris, assembly GCF_002742605.1. NCBI lineage: Eukaryota > Viridiplantae > Streptophyta > Magnoliopsida > Lamiales > Oleaceae > Olea > Olea europaea. The sequence goes on along the minus strand of NC_036249.1, from coordinate 18,981,461 downwards.
GCCAAGAAAATACTGGGAATGGTGATAACTAGGAATAGACAAGAAGGCAGGTTAATAATAACCCAAGAGTCTTACCTACATAAAGTTTTATCTAAGTTTGGCATGAAAGAAGCTAAGTCTGTTAATGTTCCACTTGCTGCTCACATGAATCTCTCCTCAGCCCAATGTCCTAAAACTGAATCTGAGGCCAAAGACATGGAAAATATCCCTTACTCCAATGCAATAGGATCAGTAATGTTTTCTATGATAACAACACGACCTGATCTAGCATATTCAATCAGTTTTTTAAGTAGGTTTATGGCAAACCCGGGGAAACCACATTGGGCTGGCTTAAAATGGCTATTACGGTATATAGCTGGGACACTAAGTGTAGGATTAGTGTACAAAAAGGGATCAGAACCATTAACCCTTAAAGGGTACGTGGATTCTGATTTTGCTGGAGATAAAGATCAAAGAAAATCTACCACAGCTTTTTTCTTTACACTTGGTGATAATTGTATCACATGGAAGTCTCAACGTCAACCAATTGTCACTTTATCTAGTACTGAAGCTGAATATGTGGCAATTACTGAATGTGTTAAAGAATGTATATGGCTGAAAGGAATTTTAAGTGAACTGAATTTTCTTTTTTCATCACCTGTTATTCTTACTGATAGTCAGAGTGCATTATTGTTAAGCAAGAACCCTGTCTATCATGAAAGGTCCAAGCACATTGAGGTGAAGTATCATTTCATAAGAGAGAAACTATCTTTAGGTGAAATGATGTTAGAGAAAATTCATACTGACATTAACCCATCTGATATGGGCACAAAAATTCTGCCTGTGAGTAAGTTTAGAATGTGTTTGTCACTTCTCAACATTGATACTGGGTAATTTTTCTTTGCAGGTACCTAAGGCAATGATGTTGTTCAGCCTTTCCACAATAGTGCAATTTAGCAACTGAGAGAGTGAGTGCAATTTTGAGAACCAAGGTAAAGATTGAAGGAGAAAAAAAACGTGGTTCTCCAAATTAGCAACTAATGAGAGGGCAATCTGGACATTTGCTGTATTTTAAGTTGGTAGATATCACGTGGCAGCTCCTGATTCGTGTATTTGATATGACCCGGATCTGTGTTTCTTCTGGTTGGATGTGGACCATTGGATTAAATGAATGGTGGAGATTAAACTAGAGTTGGCCCTTAGTTTTGATAACCGGCTGGAAGGGTGGTATTATTATTTCATACGGTTTTGATAATATCTCCTTTTCTCTCTCTCTGTTGGTCGACTCTTCTTCTCCCTTTCTTGGCTCTTTGAATCTGGAGATTGTTTCTCCATTTGGATGATTCTGGTTAAATGTAAATACTATAGTAAATAGAGGACGGTCTTGTATGCGTGATCTGTCTTGTTTTTGTAGTTGTAGCCGGTTAGGGAGGAAGCTGTGAGTTTATGTCCAGATTTGAGATCCGATTTTAGGGTCGATGATTGATTTGGTTTTCTATCTTGGTTCTATGTACTGTACACTCTCTCTGTGAGGCAGAATTGCACTAGTGGATTCGGCTGACCTGAGCCCCCCAGATTAAGCCTTCAAGGCCGAACTGGGTGACCATTCTTGTGTTCTTATTTTCTTGCACTTTATATTTGTGTTGTGCTTGATGTGTTTTTCGGTGTTGGGGTACGAATTTCCTAACAGTCAAAAAATGAATGTTGTCGACACATTGGGGACTTTTTGTCGGTTCTGTAACAACCTGAACTATTAAAGGTGGTGGTTTTAAAGAGAGAAGTACCTGTGAAAATGTTAAAGAAGCAGTCTTTTCACTCTTGTTATTGGCTGGAGAGAGTGCTGCCATCGCAGCTCTGCGATTCATGGCCAGTGGCACCACCATAAATGAGACGGCGAAAGAAGGGACATTCAAGGAATATGATAATTGTAGGATACTAGTTGTCAGAGGTCCTCCAAGATAGGTCATTGCAACAATACCTAGCACCACTTGCAATGTAAAATTGATACGAGTCCAGCCCCCGGGGCATAAATCAGTGGTGCAAAGGATGGGAGCGAGGTAGTCTCAGTCTTGCTGGCGGTCGCAGTGTAAGGGTTCGATTTCTGAGATATGGAATTAGACTCTTTGTGTGCACTAGTGTACGGCAAGCTGTTGTTTTTTGGCCTGCTGGAGCACATCACGTGATTGACCTCCCTCACAATGTTCCAGGGACGGAGCAGTGGTAACCCTCAAAGTTGAAGTTCAACCTTTTTTATAAGAGTCCATACTAATGACTCTCCATGCATCACTTTCTCCTCCACAATATGAAATTCACTCATAAGAAGAAAAACATACAAGTTTCTTAATTGATAGAGATGCTACTTTCCTCGTGAATTTCATCAGCACTTTTCTTCTCATCCGAATGTTTAGCAGCAGCAAGGGCTTCATTTACCAATTCTTTTAGTCCATTGATGGATTCTGGTTCATTAATCACATTGTTACCATCTTTCTCTAAATCTTTGAACCTTTACAACTCAGTCATAATTTGGCTGAAATTCTCCGAAATTGAGAGAATGGATCAGTTTCTCTAGTTCAGTTTTTGGTATCTCATTGTTATTTTCTGCATCAACTTGGTTGAATAGACTGCCAGAAAAACAATTGATAGGAAATTCTGCAAGCAAATAAACTAACCTAAGATAAAACAGAAAAGTACAAGAAGTATAAAAAATTTACTTCTTAATTCCCTCCATGTTGGGGTTCCCTTCATCTGTGATTAGCGAGTCTGATTTAAGTAACTGCTTTCGAGCATGCTCTAGAGTTTCGACCTTATCAAATCAATCTCGTTGGTATCATCTTCTTTCTTCTGTGCAAAGTACTGGAAAACCAGCATAAGAGTCAAGAAAATATTTATTTTTTTCCGAAGAAATATTAAGAGCCACTACAACAACAATGATCTTTTGCAACACTAAAAATGTAACATTCATTAATTAAATCTTGCTAAAGAGGTCTATCACAACATTTTCACAAGTGAATGTTGCCATTGGTCAACATAATTGAGCTTTAGCAACATTTTTCAAATGCATGTTGCTAATGTCGACTTTTGCAATATTTATTGAAGGTTGCTAAAAGTTTCATTTTTTGCAATGACTATTGAATGTTGCTAATAACTGGCTTTACAGCAACGTTTGGTGCATGTTACTAGAACTCATAATATATTGTCTTTTCTAATATTTATTGACTGTTGCAATATTTATTGAACGTTGCGAAAAGTTTCATTTTTGCAATGCTCAATGACTATTGCGAAAACATTCAAAAAAATTTTACTTTTTACAACGCTTGTTAAATGTTGCAAAAAGTAGCCTACAACCCAACTAAAATTCACCCAGCCAAAGAAATGTATATATGAAGCAAAAAAAATAAATAAATAAATAATAAAAAATAAAGAAAGAAAAAAAAATAATTGATTTTATATAAAATTAAACCCTAAAATTCAATTACATTATTCTCGCCTCTTCTCATCCTCATGCCTATCGGAAAAGAAAAAGTTGGTTGGCAGTTGAGGTATAACCCCTGATTTATCCCCTCCAAGGTTCTAGGGGCATGGGTCTTAGAGGTCCAGAATTTAGTCTGGTGTAAACTGGGATACCTAAAAAAAAAAAAAAAAAAAAAAAAAAAAAAGTTGGTTGGTCTCCACCACTTCGATTATTAGAGTGCCGTCTTCACAATGGTGGTCCATACAAGACATTCATTTCGGGAAGAAACTATTAACCGTATTGTAAGGAGGTTTTTGTAGAGGTTTTGAAAATTTGAGTTATGGAAATGAGGGACTCTCATCTGAAGATGCTCTTCGAATGTTTGAAATCTTTGGTTTCAACAAGTTCGAGGAAAAGGAGGCTTTTTCTATTATCTTTTTGGGTTTTGAGAGTTTCTTTTTTGCTAGGAAAAAATGGAAAAATTGTGATGGAAGCTGCAGCGACAATTAACATTCCTCTGGCTAATGGAGAAGTGAGCCCTTATAATTCTTTTGTCCTTTTTGTTGGTTAGTCATATATTCGGTTCTTGGTGCATATCTCTTGTGATCTCTGAATTCTTGCTGTTTTTTAACTTGATTTGCTAAAGGAACAAGGAAGACAATGAAGTCTGAGTTATGGCATGCTTGTTCCATTGGTTTCCTTTGGTTGGAAGTCTCTTGCACTATTTTCTTTAGTTATTAATTTACTGAACGAGTTAGTATATGGGGTGTTTGATAGGCATTTTTATGTAAAAATATATTTTAGAATGGTAAATTGATGTGAAATATGTGGTTGAAAAATAAAATTTTTTATTTATTTACGTGTAATATTATTTTAATAAGGAATGTGTGATTGAAAAGAAGAGAAAGAAAAATGTATTTTGAAGAAAATGGCTACCAAACGTGGCCATAAACTCTTTTACAAGCTATTGGATTTTGGATATTTCAACATAGACATGCTAAAGTTAGTTAATAAAAGTTGGTTGGTATCAGGGGCGGACCCACATGAGGTCATGTGGGGTCAGATGACCCCACAAAATTTTGGGTTTTTTTTTTTCCTTCCAAAAAATTGTTGTTTTAACTCGTTTTCGATCCACTTTAATACATACCAAATGAAAAACGAAATATTGAATTCTTAATATCATTTATAAGCATTCATGGTCTAGTTTTTTGTTTTTTAATGGTGTACGAAATGATCGATCATAGCAAAAGATATGATGTATTAAATTTTTGACCCCACAACCCAAAACGACTGGATCCGCCCCTGGTTGGTATCATTTCAAAAGAAAGTGATACTAGGTAAAATAGTAACATATAGTGGGATCATGCACACATTAAAGTTGAGAATTCAAGTTGACTTTTCCCTAAGGTTAACTTTCTACTGTTCTGATTTAGAAAATTTTCCTATCAGATCGTCTTTCACTTTCTTTCTCATGTATTGACCTTCCGCACGTTTGAGTAATTTTGCAAACTGGGAAATCCATTCCATTTTGATGAATGGAAGTACGTTGTAATCATTTGTAACCTTTGTCTCCCTTCTTCTTTCTATTTACTTCCCAATATTTAAGACCTTCGCTAATGGCCATTATTTTGTGAATGATTAGAATTCAAGTTATATGAACAAAATAGAAGACATGAGAACACAATTTCAGAAATTTGGTAAATACGTTTGATTATTATGTAGCCAATCATATGTATGCTTTCCAAGGAAACGCAAGAATAATATCTTACAACTAAAATCGTCATGACATTACGTTAGTAATTTAAAAGCATCATGAATACATTTCTTCATAAGACCAGCGAAAACCAACCACATGGTGGAGACAATAAAAAAACTGTAGAAATTTAAAGGAAATTCTAGTTTGAGGTGCCAAAATTTGCCTGGCATGTCAAATGCACTTACGGACTATGAAGTTCACTACGAGTGCTGCTTATCAGAGCAAGGTCACTAAGGCCATTAAGGTCCATTATATAAAAAGAGAAAATGGAAAGAACGCTACAACTCATGAATGAGAGAAATGAGACATTAAAAAAAGTTACTACAAAGAAGTTTTAGGTGTTACAAAAGAAGCTTCAAGTTCATATTGGTAATGGGTTGAGAAGAGGAATTGAATGAAATCATGAGTTACGTATTGATCTAGCCTTTACATGTTGACTTTGATTTTCATATTCAACAACGTAGAATTCTTCGTGTTGTAATATAAGTTCAATTACAAACCAACTTATCATATAGACTAATATTCATTGCCACAAAGTAATATTTGTAATGAATTTTATATGTTCTAAAAAAGAATCTAGGGAATATATAAATAAAAACAACATAAACTAGACAGTATTTATACAACGTTGCACAAATAATGACGCGACAAACTCAATGTGCTGCGAAATAAATTTAACTACAAGCACAACTTGCTACATTTTTTACTACAAACATTGAATAATTTAAAATATATTATGCAACAAATAAACTATATTGTAAAACAAATTAAGCGATTAATTTAAAATATATTATGCAACAAATCAACTGTATTGTAAAACAAATTAAGCGATAAACATAACATGTTATTTATATTACTACAAGTATGTGCTGTTACAAAATGGAATAGGTAACTTACATAATAAACGTTTTTCTCACAAAAACTTTTCAAAATAATTGTTGACATATTGACTTGTTATCCTTTTACTATTTTGCGATATTAATGCGTTGAGAAGAAATTACGACGACAAATATCTTGGTACTCTTACTGTCAGCGTCAACCAAATAAAGTTAAGAATTTGTTTATGTAATAAATGGCTGAAACTTTATATCAAAATACATTCTACATCTTATATAGAACGACAATACCAATAACAAACATCTTGTTATTGATAAATTATTTTTGTGGCAAAATCTCTATCTAAATATTTTTCTATCGCAAATTCGGTTTTCTATTTTATTATTATTATTATTTTTTTTTTTTTTTTTTTTTTTTTTTTTTTTTTTTTGGGTAATGGGAGAGGATTTGTCCGTATACCAAGTCTGCCCAAACATGGGCCATGTGACTGAGCACGTTTTGTGGAGCCTTTTTCCACCTGTACTCATTCAACAAGCAGCCCTAGCTGCACTTCTTGTCCATTTGCTTAAACAATATGCAAGTTGTATAATAAACACGAAAGATTAAATTTTAAACACGAAGTCCTTCAGTTCAGTTGCACCCCTCAAGAAATAGTAAAATATTCCATTATTTTTACCCCTCAAATAATAAAATATACATTATTTTTTTGTTCACGAGAAAATTCTACAATTGCCCCAATCGACCTAACTCTTGTTTGTCCTTTAGTCTGATCAATGACATACTATAATACAAGAAAATCAGAACGTATATGCTATCAACGAGTAATACATCATATTTTATTGTTCAAATTGTAGCATCGATCAAATCAATTTCTTAACCAACAGATTAATTCTCGATGAAATGAACAAATTGATCTTTAACCTGGCTTAGTTTATTCTTAATAACTAAAAACTTTGTAATCTATTCAAATAATCATGCAACCCTAGTGTACCCAACTAGTTATGTAGACACGTTTTAAAGAGGGAAATGTGATGTTTAAATAAGACTCGGATGGTTTCAAGTTTTGAGGTCTAATTTACTATTTGAACAGTAGGTTGAGGATTGCAATTTTCTCTTTTATTTCTTAAACTACGTTGTCATAAACTCTTACCATGTTTTATCATAATATATTTTTGAAAATTATGCCTCTAAGATTTTAAATAGAATAAATGAAATATTAGTAGAATTGGGAGCAAAGTAGCTGAGATGTTAGCTTCTTTTTAAGGAATTATATTTTTGACTCTAACTATCCTACTTACGGTTTCCACGAGAGTACACACTTAGGAGACCACAAAAGCAAGTAATAACTTAATGACAATCACTATAAAGGTAGAAATGATGGGAGAAACCACAAGCAGAGAAGTAGAAGACGCAGAAGGCCAAAAATCTCACACAGAGAAGAAAAGAGGCGCACAATCATATGGCAAAGGTAGGAGACCCAATTATATTCAACCAATGATTCCAAGTAAGGTAAGTTACGTTAGGATAGCAAATGGGTCAAGTAAAGGCCCAATTAATAGACAAATGGGCTGCCAAGTGAGACCTCTCATTTTTTGCCATTCAAGAATGTGAGTTGAGCCATGAGCAATACTAAAATATTTATATTGCTTCTAATGACTAAATTAACCTTTGGATCGTGTCATCTCGATTTTGGTGCTACAATTTCGTTCAATCATTTGGTCAAGACGACTGAAAATTAAAACCGAATTACATCATAGTCCGAAGAGGTTGTTTGACAATAAATTGCCTAACACTAAATTTCCCTTCCTTTCCTAGGTGGAATGATGGCATATCTTGCCAAACTTAACATCCAATCAAAACTCTTCCACCTGGATGGTGGCACATGAAATCGATGTTAGCACTGTAGCTTGATGAAATATATGGTGACAAACTATTGAACGGAGGTCTATATAAAGGGAAATGGTCCCTTATTGAAGGCTGAACTCATCCGCTCTTTTTAATACACTTTCAAAACCATTTTCAACTTGAATTACTCTTTTCTTTTACACTGTTCAAGTACTTATTCTACTAACTTCATGTTAAGTTGATCTAAATTTTTCGTGCAACTTTTAATCATCAACATAGCTCATCTCAACAATCATTCACAATCGTCATTCTTCTAAATTCTCAACATCTAGATTTTGATATGTACATATCTGCAAAGTTATAGACGGAGTAATATAATTGTTTAGTTACATTTTAAATAATTTTACCATTCAAAATATTCAAAAATAGTGTACTTGTGGAGAAAATAAAATTAAGGTTAGAAGTTATGAGTTTTTCATTTATTTTTAATTTTTTTGTGCATTTTTTTATATCATATTAATTTCAGTTGTTTTGTTGATTTGTGTCTTGGCCAACTACCTTTATTTTGTCTCCGTTAACGTTAATCCCCTCGTTGGTGGTGATTAAAATCAGATTTTTAATATATTTGAATAAAAGTTGATGAAATATGTTGTTGAAAAATTGTAGATCCCATAAAATATATGATTAAAATTAATTATTGACTTTAACTTATATTAAAATCTAAATTTAAATATTTACCAAACAGAGACTTAGTATTCGTGCCATTAGAGTTAGAGGTGGAGCTAGCCTGCACCGAACTTTAGAGCCCAACCCAAATATCCAATCAATTTGTTTTTAGTGGAAATTATAAGAATTAAGTAATTTCAAAATCTCAACTCAAATTTACGATTTATAAATTTTTCTTTCAAAAATCAAATATAATTAAAATTGTAAATATTAATATTAATATTATAAAAAAATTGTTTTATATATCCACCACACTATCACCTACCCTACAAAACCCTAATTATTTCTCAATGATCTTCTCTCTTTCTATACAACATAGCCGCCATCTCTATCTTCCTCCACCCCATTCTCTCTCCCAATCCCATCTTTCTCTCTCTACACACAATAGCTAAGCGAGGCAGCGCTACCAATGCTGCTTAGCCGCTATGCGACGACACAAATGAGGTGTGGATATGGGTGGCGTTGCTACCTGTGATATTAGTGGTAGCAGATGCGCACCGTAGGTGATAGCAGAATTGTTGTAGGCCCAGATGTCGGAAGTTCTATAAATCATGGGTAAAGTCATTTGTTCTCTGTGAGCATTGATGGAGGCTTGTAGATCTCGACTGTAGATCGTGATGGCACAAATCATGGCTATAGAGGCACAGATTGTAGTGGTGATAATCCAGATCATGGCTACAGCGGTGGTGATTTTTTTTCTGGTTGGATGGGCTGTAGTATTTGTTGGAAAATTACACCAATATTGTGCATATTATATTCACAAAACATGCAATTTATGTTCACGAAATCGAAACGCAATTTCGTCTTACCTAAATGAATTTGGGAAGATGAAAAGACATATTCAATCACTTCCTTTCTTTAGTTCAAACCTACATGACATCAAAAGAATGTTATTAATTTTTTGAAATCAAATACAAAGAAAGAAATCAGAAAGAATCAATGTAAGATGCGAGTGATGCGATCGGTCGAAGGTAATGTTAGACACTTTGTCCTTAAGATGAATTTGCCCTGCATCGGTGCTAACGGTTTTTCGGCAATCATCTCCCAAGATACAACGACCACGTCAAGTCACAGGAGCACTCCAAATGACTTCGACCAACGAATTCAAACGGAGTTCCCTCTCTACCATAACTGTGATTTTGATGCAAGTGTTTTATGCAAACTAAAGTGTAAGCATGGAATGGAATGGAGTGATATGGAACTATTTATTGACTTTCATAAATTTCTTAAATGATAAAATTCAAACATATGGAGTCTGTATATAGTAGTTGGAAATGTATGTCAAAAGACACAACCATATCAAGAGTCACATATCTTGGAATTCATAATTATTGGAAAATGATTATGCTAAAGGTCATGACCGTTCATATTCATATAAAAATACATCTTTTCATCCAACTCTTTTCTAGAATATTCCACAATATTCTATATATTTTTCCAAAAATTTCAAGTATTAAGCAGCTTACATTTTGCTTAATTTCTCATTCACCAAATTAAGAATTCCACTTAAATAATCATATAAAATTGGTTACAACCAATTTCTGATACAAAATTCCGATAGTATTTTTCATGTTTTGATGGTTTTGTGGTGGTGATTGTGGTACTTCAAATAGTTGTGCTGAGGTATTGAAGGTAATGATGTCATTAGAGATAGCGATTGGGGTGGTGGCGACATTGGTATTGGCGGACGTGGTAGGATTTTGTTAGTTTTGTGGGGTGTTTTTGTTGGCAATGGCACTAGTGAGGTGGTGTGAGGGTGATCGAAAACGGTTGCGATGCAGGCAATGGCAATGGTGGTGGCAACGATGACCAAGAGTGTTTTTGACCAATAAATTCGTTGATTGTAATCAATTAATTGGTTGATTGTGACCAAGAAAATTTGTGATCAATATATCATATGTGATCTAAAAAATATGATTATGACTCATGATTTATTAAATTGTGATTGAGAAATAATTTGTCAACAGGTAATTTAATAATTTGTGATTTGTGTATGATAAATAAATTGTAACCTATAAATATTTTGATTTTGTGATCGATAAATAAATTTTGACATATAAAAAAATTTTATTTGTGATCGAGAAATAAATTGTGACCAGTAAAATTTTTGATTTGTGATCAATAAATAATTTGTGACCTATAAAATATTAAAATTTTGAATTGTGGTAAAGAAAAATCATAATCAATTAATTTAAGAATTTGTGACCAAATTATGTAAAAATGTGAAATTAATATATTTAATTAATTATTTCATAAATAAAATTTAAAAATAACTAATTTTTGAAGTTATAAACATAATTTCTTAGTTTTCAAATGAGTAACGGTTAAATTTTTAGATATGAAAATTTCCCTTGTTTTTAAGTGTTACCCAGCCCAAAAGAAACCTAAATCCAATCCAAACCAATACTTTTAAGCTAGTGGAAATTACATATTCTAATATATTAGAAATCCCCATTTTACAAATAAGATGCCATGTTTAATATTTCTCAAATCAGAAATTTTTTTAATTAATTAATATATTTAAAAATTAATCTAATAAATAATAATTTCAAACCCTAATTTATTCATTTTCTACCTCACTCTCTCTCTCTCTAAACCAGCAAACCTTCACTTCTCCATCTCACCTATCAACAACTCTCTCCACCACCTCACTGAGAACCTCTCAACCTTAGAGCACCAGCGTCGGAGTGAAGCCACTAGTAGCCATCGGAGTGAAGTGGTGTCATGTCTACCTCATGTTCCTCCCTCTCTTCGAAGCCACTCGAAGTGAATCATGACTATCGCCGTATCGCCATCGCAACATGTATCTAGATGTGAGAGACGATGTGACGTGGAGTTGTGTGTGCTATGATTGTGTAGTGTCGTGGGCTGTGTGGTGGTGGCAGTATTGAACTGGTGTGGTGCCATAGGATGTGGGAGAGGTAGTGGTGCGCATTACGATGTTGTGTAAGGGCGGTGGTTGGGTGTGCTATTGTGCGATGGTGCAGTGGTATTGGCTGCTGACTAGTTGTTGTGAGATGGTGGGTGGCTTTGTGGTGGCAGATCTGATGATTTGGTGGTGTTTGGCGAATCTGGTGATTGGATAGTGCAGATCATGGCTATAACGGTGTAGATCGTGATGTTGCTTTTTTTTCTTGGTTGTTGGATGCGATGCAGGCGATGGCAGCATGGTGTTGGTGACGGCAGCGTTGGAATCAATTGAGTGGATCAATAGCGTCTGTGCCCAGTAAATTGCTTGACTTGGTTGTGGTGACGGTGGTAGTTATGGTGGATTGCGGTGGTTGTGATGGTCGTGGCATTTTGGTTGATTTTGTGACAAATAATTGGACCCATGACTTGAAAATTGTGTTTGTGACTCCCAATTATAACTCACAATTTGGGAGTCACAGTTGGTCGCGAAGGTGGTTGTGGTGGTCATGGCGGTGGTCGTGACGGTTTGGTTGATTTGTGACTCACAATTGGATACGTAACCTGAAAATTGTGATTGTGACTCATAATTGGATACGTAACCTAAAAATTGTGACTATAAATCGTAAGTGTTGGTAATTGCCACAAATTATTTGGTTAACTATAACCATTAAAATGATTAATTTGTGACCAATAAATAATATTTGACCAATGAAAAAATAAATTGTGATCGAAAAATAATGTGTGACCTAAAAAATTGTTAATATGTGATCGATAATTTTATAATTTGTGACTGTATAAGAAGTTGTGACTTGTAATATCTGTGATTTGTGACCAATAAATAAACCGCCTTATAAATTTTTCGATTTATGATCGATGAATAAACTGTGACCTATAAATTTTTTGAATTTTGATAATTTGTGATATAAAATTTTGAATTTGTGATAAAAAAAAATAATAATAATAAGTGACAAATTAAATCATTAATTTGTGATCAAATTATATAAATATGTGACTGCAATATATTAATTATTAAAATAATTAATCAATTAAATGATAAATAATTTTTAATAAAAATCTGATTCTTAAAATTTGAAACTTATTTTCTTATTTTTGAAATGTGCCATAATTAATATGTTACTTAGGAAATTTTCCCTTTCAACTATCCCCATTACTTTCGTGACGTCGGGTAGGATAGTGATTATCCTATTGGTTTGTTGTAGCAGATGATTCGCAAGAAAAGAACGACAGAAAACGCCCAAAAAATCAGAGAAAATACTCTGAATTCAACTCAATTTTATTAATAATGCCGAATGATGAAAACTAACCCACAAGCCGGGTTAAATAGCTGCAAAATACGAAATTATGGGAAAATTACCAAAAATGGCAAAATCTCAAAATTATACCAAAATAAAATATTAAGTAAAAGAAGTAAGTTGCCAAAAATTTGGCTCAATTCGAGTTTTCTAACATATGGAAAAAAGGAAACGAAATATTACCATAAATAGTAAAAAATAACTTAAAATTGAATTTTGAAAAGGAAAACAGTGGATTTTGGGTTCGAAATTGACGTCCACCGAGCATAGTTGGGTGGCCACGACGTGCGCGCCGAAAAGAGCTTTCCGAATTGGGGTCATAATAGCGATTCCGAAACCGTAGCCAAAGTTATGGCCAAATTACCAAATATGCGTCAAATTCTCCCAATTAAGGAAATAATGGTGATTCACTTTTCATCTTTGCGCCGATCTGCCATCTCATGGTATCTCAGCGCCATCATCGTGCTATCTGACAAATCAGCATCACTCGACTCGGATCCTCCTGCATCATTCCGCCATTGGACTTCGAATCTCTCTCGACCTCTCAAACACAGACGGACCACCAACTCACTCGACATCAGCTCCAAGCGTCAGTGATTCTTGTCCGGAAGAAAGTGAAGAAGCTAGATTCTAGAAGGTCTTGTTTCTAATTCCCTAACTATCTCGAAATCTCTTACGATTCCTTTTTCATTCCCTTCGATTCCAATGGCGATTCGACAGACAACAGCACAACAGAAGCCAGAAGCCAGAAGAAGAGGTTGAAGCCCCAAAGCCATCTCGTTTCTCTTTCTTTTATTTGTTATTTTAATTTGTTTAATGTTTCAATTTTTTCTTTTAACATACATTGAACTGAAAATCAAGATGAGTTCGATGACCTATTAATTTTTTCTTGAGTCTTGGGTTTGTTTTAAAATCATGAACTAGTTTTGTATTGTATATGAAATTAGCTCTATGAATTGCTTCTAGTATTGTCCTGTGAATTGCTTCTAGTATTTGTGAATTGAATTGATTCCAGTAATTCTGTTTTGAATGGTTGTGGGGATGACATTAGATCATTAGAGATTCGTAAAATTAATTATGTAGCTTGATTTTACTTGATTTGGGCTTTAACTTGTACAATAGTTGACCCCCGTCTGGCCCGATTAATTTTCATTACTTTACATTCCATTTTTTTCTCTCCTATTTTCAACCACACAATTTTCCATAAAATAATATTATCCATAAATCGAAAATTTTTCCTTCTTTTTTCCACCACTCATTTTTCAAAAAAATACTATTCCACCTGTTTTCATTTCTACAAAATGGGGGCCTAACGGGGGCAGAGTCCCAAAATGATATATGTATTAAATTCAATTTTTCTGGGCCAAATAGTTAAATTTTGATTAAGTATATCAATATTTGGCTTGTTAGATAGCTCGTACTTAATCATGTATATTAGGTTCGAGAAAATATTAATTTAGATATGCAAAGCCCAAGTTATTGAAGTTGAAACATATTACCTTAATTTGTAATTAATTAAGTTAAAATATGAATTTAAATATTCTTATGATTCCTACTATTATAAGGTTTAATTTAAAATTCTGTTTTAATTATTCTTATCTAACGAGGTGCAATTGTTTTTTTCCAAATGTTATCAAATTATTATACTTATGAAAGTTAAATATATGATATGATACATATGATATGTATTGAGTTCTTACCCGTCCCTAAAGATATTATGATGGTATAGTATTTTTTATGTATTTAAAAAATTTCATTTGGGATTGCACCATTATTTTCATATCCTAGTGAGTATTTTCATGTACTCAACCCTTCTCCTACTCCTCACAAGTTAGAACAGGTCGTTGGTTGACAGGTAATGAGGTTCAGTCGTTGTGTTTGGATTCATTGGACTTAATAAAGTAAATTCGGTGTAATGTGCTTGAAAATTTTAAACTCTACCAGTAATCTTAGTTTTATTAATTTATCGAACTCTTTCCTTTTATTTGAAAATCGAGACAAAATTTGTTTGGATATGTAATTTCGTACGGTGACTTGACAAACTCAAACTTGCTTCAAGTAGCGTCACTACACCAAAAACAGGTTTTCGCAACAAGCAAAAAACGTTGCGAAAGACTTACGACAACGTTTAGGTGTCTGTTGCAAATCTTGACGTTGTTATAGAGTATAAAGATACGACAACGTTTGAAATTACGTTGACTTGACAAATTCAAACTTGCTTCAAGTATGTTGTGTCACTACACCAAAAACAGGTTTTCGCAATAGGCAAAAAACGTTGCTTAAGACTTACGGCAACGTTCAGGCATCTGTTGCAAATCTTGACGTTGTTATAGAGTATAAAGATACGGCAACATTCATTGAACGTTGCCGTAAACCTTTATGGCAACATTCATTGAACGTTGCAAATAACTTTTTTGAACGTTGCAAAAAAGTTATTAAAGAACGTTGTCGTAGGTCATTTATAATTTTTTTTTGGCATTTATTGAACATTGCAAAATGGTTATTTGCTAGGTCATTTACAATTTTTATTTATATTTTTTGCATTTTTCCTGTTTGTATAGCTATTGACCAAATCAATCACATAATAAAAAAGAATTTTTTGGCTTGCATAAAATTGATATAATTTTATTATATCCATACCTAATAGACAAAACTCATCATTATAATAAATTGAAGAAAATTTTTTATTTGCATATCGCCCATCTAATAAATATCTTATACTCCTCTTAAACAAAAGAAAATTATTGTATAAAAGAAGATAATTTACAACTTGCTGATTTCAAACCGTTGGGTTGGCTAGATCTCAAAAATCCTTCCCGTTACTTTCTTCTTGGTCTGCATCTTTCATATAGAAAAGAGCCTCCCACCTTGAAGATACCTGATGCTTCGTCGTAATGCAATCTTTTTCTTTTAAATCTTCTTCTTTTAATACACATTACGGTAGAGATTCATAACGTTCAATGAACTCCATATCGTTTGCTAAATCAATACCTCAGGTGACCTTTGCAGGCAATGGATGCATCCGGTTTTGGAGTTCCATTACGTGCTGCTCCATGCTGCTCCAAAGCTTTTGATTCAAAATATTCAAGCCATGCAGCAGCATCCTACAATTACATGGTATATCAGTTACCCTTTTATAACATTCTTCAAAATTAATTACCTATTGAAATGCATCCATTTGGCAAAGCTAGTACATTTACGTATTTGAAGATGCTACTTCCCATAATAATGGGCATAGAAGTGCCTGAAGGAAAATTATATTAGTGAGCATAAATATCTTTGACATGAAGAAGAGTTACTAGTTAAATAACTCTCTGTTATCTTTTAGTAATACAAGCCTCATTCTTTCCCTTTCCCTATCTTTTCTTGTATCAAATAAGGTATCAAAAGGTATACTTTCCTTAAGAAAACTCTATATCTTCTCCTTCCACTACATGACCAAGACATAGCTCAAAATAGAAAAACCAGAGTACAAGTGTAGCCTGATGGTTATAGAAATTTACTGTAAACCAATAAAGGTAAACGGGGGAATGGCAATGAATCCTTTCAGTTTCGAGTGGACACGGAGTGGCATAGTTGAATGAAAATTTTTTTTTTTTTTTTTTTTTTTTTTTTTTTTTTTTTTTTTTTTTTTTTTTTTTTTTTTTTTTTTTTTTTTTTTTTTTTTTAGTTTTTTTTTTTTTTTTTTTTTTTTTAAACTTTTTCTTGTTCTTATATTATAGTCTAATACAATTTAAAAAATAAAAAATAAATAAACTATAGCAACCAAAAGCTTACAAGATAGTAGTTGTTTTTAACAATCTAGGAAAATAAACAACTACCAACTTACAGCTTCAACACCTTGCTTGATCAGAACCATGGAGCTCTCCATTTCTTCTAACTTCATCCCCATTATGAAGTAGTCCACGTATCAAGGGTAGCATGGAATTCAAAGGTATTACTGAAATTAAATGTATAGTTACCAGGTAGCTAAACAATCACAGTAAAAAATTCCCAAAATATCAGAACCTGAACAGCCAACAAGATATATTTTATTGCATAGTCTACTTCAAGGTGCAAAGGTGAAAAGCCCCTTTCTAGGTTCTTTGCTTTCAAAGAATCTCCACAATAATTTCAATTCATTCACCCAACACTTACAAGTTACAACACAATTGACTCAAGAATTCATTATCTATATCATCTTGAAAACAATTAAAAAATTTCATCAATTTAAAGAAATAAATAAACCAAAACACGATTGTTTGCTTGTTCTTCGCTCTCAATATTGGGTCTGGATATTCCACTATTTTGAGCTGCCCTCGAAATGTAAATCATCAGCTAACAACAAACAGTAAATTAATAAAAATAAATAAAATCTGATTGCTAATCTTGCTTTTCCAATTATCATATAAACTAACAATTAATATTAAAGTACAACTGTGAATTTATTATTATGTCCTTACGAGAAGCTACTTCATCTTCTTTGACCATGGAAGATAAGTTTTGCCGAGCCCGTGCGAGAACCACCGGTGTTGGAGGTTTATAGTTGCTGGATGACAAAATAATCAGAGAAGTTGAGGTGAACCGGTAGTGCCGCCGGTAGTTAGGGCAGAGAAGCGCAACTATACGTCAGAGAATGGGGGGAGAGCATGAGAAAGCGTTGAAGACAGCAGACATTATTACCACGAAATGCTTGTGGTGGCACCTCCCAGAGACAGCGACGTCCACTGCCATTAATGGGGAAAAGAGTATTATAAGAGAGGAATTAATGAGAGACGAGTGAGAGGCGGAGACGAGAGTTGAGGGAAGAAATTAGGGTTGTAGTTGTGTTTTGGACTTTGGAGACTAAATTTAAGTCTTTTAACAAACTAATCGGGTCCTGGTCGAGTGGGTTGGGGGAATTAACGGCAACGTTCAAGTGAACGTTGTTAAAACCTCTAATAGCAATGTTCATTGAACGTTGCTAAAACCGATCAACTAATAACGGCAACGTTCATGTGAATGTTGTTAAAACCTTTAATGGCAACGTTCAATGAACGTTGCTAAAACTGATCAACGACAACGTTCGCATGAATGTTGCTAAAACTGATTAATGGTAACGTTCTTTGAACGTTGCTAAAACTAATCAATGGCAACATTCATTGAACGTTGCAAAAACATTACGACAACGCGCATTGCACGTTGCAAAAAAGAAAATAACAGCAATGGTCTGTGAACGTTGCAAAATGGTTTTTCAGCAACATTCATTAAAAAAACGTTGTTAAATCTTAATTTTGTCAACCAATGGCAACATACACTTGCTGAACGTTGCAATAGAGCCCTTTTAGCAACGTGCAATTAATAAATGTTGCCTTTTACATGTTACAAAAGGCCTTTTTTCTTGTAGTGCGTATTCCTTACGATTTCAGTTTTCGGCTTAAATAATTACATTAAATTGGAGATTGAACGACAGAGCAACTTTGGTAAATTGATTTACAATCACCATGCATGTCTAATTAATAAGAGTGGCTATAATGATACTAAATTGAGTAGTGCTGTTTAGTCTCGCTGTGATTGCAACCTCAATTTAGGTCATGTTGATGTGACATTAAATGATAAATAGAATTGAATGACCCATCTAATTTCACCGTTCATTTTGCTTATCATCTAGCGATACCTAAACTGGGGTTACAATCCCAGTGAGACTATATAGCATTATTTAATTAAATTATTTGATGCTTGAGGCTGTGTCCTACTTAGTGAAGAAAGAGAATATAAAATATGCCTTATTATTTTTTCGTAAAAAGGTAAATTGGTTAATTAACATTGTGTTCATATTCTTTGCAATGCTATTGAATGGCTCACATATTTTCTTCTAGATTCAGCATAACATGTCAATGGGGTGCAAATAATTGGAAGAGAATATTCGTCATGATACCTACGTTGAAATATTTATATGAGAATTATTAACTGTCAATTTTTTTTTTTGTCTATATAAAATACATAAGTTAATTCCACGTTGTTTAATTTTTATTATTATTTTTTTTTCAAAGCTTTGTGTAGCATTTTGAGTTTAAAAATTTTGTGTTGTTACACTTTTGATGATTGATAACGAAGTTGTTGCACAACAATATCAAGGTATGAAAATTCGGAACAAGTGTAATTTATAAACTATGTCATTTTGGGTAATGTCGTAATATTATTTTATATTTTTACCATCATTAAATTCATGATAAAAAAAAAATTTTAAAAATGAAAAATTGTCAATTAGTGCTCACATTGAATGAATTTTCTAGCTTTGATTAGACATAAGCAATCCTAGATTAAAATTAAAAATAAAATAAAATTATTGACCCAATTAAAATTTGCTTGCGTTTTCATTGACCATTAATAATGTCCAACCATATTATGTATTGTTGGTTTGCAAATTATGAGTGACATAAGCCGTAGATATGTGAATCTACATAAATTATTTTGTGGGAAAAATGCAATTGTAATTCCAATCATTTTACTTTTATCTTATTTCTTCATTTATGGTACTCACAGTTCCAGCTCTTTCAATTGGTTATAGCCAAATGACAAATGGGCAATTTTCGTCCATATTTAATGATCTTCTAACCGTCGTGCTTAGCTTAGTTAAGCATCAGTGACAAGACCCATCATACTTGACGAATAAATTAATGGTATATCGCATAAATTTAATGATTCACTAATCAATTGAAAAATGATCAAAATATGATCAAAGTTAACTTTTCTCATCAACTAATATATTTGTTCTTCAACTACAACCTATTGAAATGTTTGGGAAAATGAGTGCCACAAATGAATGATTAGAATAAAAAATGCAACTAAGTGAAATGTTCAAGATTGCAACTGCAATTTTCCCTTATAGGTCTGACGTGTCTCACAACATCAAGTTGGCAAAATTTTGTAAATTATTTATAAATAGTCAAATTTTATTTTCAATCACACATTTCATTAGACTAACAAATATTATTTATTTATTGACCACTCGTTCTCTGTATTTAATTATTAATAAAATCATTATAAATATTTACCAAATGGAGGTTAATGACTATCGAGTTATGTTTATTAGCAGCACACCATATTTGAGATTTTCTAGTTGCATTGTGCTGAAAATGCAAGTGCACAATCTCGTAACAAGTAATAGCACCATTCTCATGAAAATTTCATTAATATGAACTAACATAGTAATCCTAATTTTATTTGAACAATGTATTTAGAATTGATTTTAAACTAAAATTAAACAAATTAACTAAGACTAATGGAAATAATTTAGCGAACTCAGCTAATGAAAATTTAATAGAGAATAAGTGTTAAGAGCAACGATTTCATCCTAGTTAATCCTACTCAATCTTGCTTATCAAATTGAGACAATATGCATTCACGTAGCTGGTCAAATCTCCTAAGTTTACAATCATTCTTGAGTCGAGCTAAAATTATCTTTTATCTGTGACTTTATTGTATCTATGTGTTGACACGCTAAAAGTGCAGCCCAAATCGAATAGCTTAAAGAATGAAGCTCAACTGGGCAATTCAGGATAAAGGCTCAAATATGGTTATTAATGAATGCAGTGGAAGCCCACGAACGCGGTAACATCATCGCTCAAACTTGCAAGACGCCCAAGATCTGAGCGAATGAAGTGCCTTGCAGTCGGCCAGAGTTATGACCCTGTTCTGACCCAAACCTTCGAATTGCCCAAGATCTAAGCAAACATAAGATGTTATGGTTATCCAAAAGTGCAGTTATCGAAACAGTTATTGAGTAATCTTATCACGTTCCATGATTCAAGAAGTTCGGTTGAAGACGGTTGAACGACAAAGAAGTAGTGGCAGCAGTTAGATACGACAGTTTCACGATAAGTTGGCCACCATGAAGAAAGTGGACAGTTATAAAGCAATTAAGCAGTTTTTAAGCGGTTGATCACGAAGAAATCATCAAGGGAATATAAAAGGAAGAAAAGACATAGAGCAAAGAACCCCGAATCAAACACTCTCAAACATAGAATATGTAATTTCAATTTCTTAGTTTAGACTTAAACATTTCTTTTCAGTATTCGTGTGCTTGCGCCCCTTGGAGGCATTCTGTTTAAGTTCCAATTGTAAAGTCATCGCCAATAAAACACCTCTTTTTGGGACTCTGTCTCAAGAGATTTGTTCCTTACACAATCGTCTGATCTCTTTTTAATTGTTAGCGACTACCCGCGCGAAACAATTTGGCACACCCGGTGGGATACTGGTGTTTGGTGTTGAAGATACAAAAGGTGAAACAATATGCCTCAGAAATCCGATAAGGAAGCAGCAAGTTAGGGAGGAGTCCAGTCTGTGATCGAGCAATATGAGGAGCAGCATAGCTCTCCAAGAACAGATGGACAGAATCAGAGCAATCATAGTCGTTACGAACCAATGACAGAGTTGAGTCCTCGAACCATGCGTGCATTACTCGGAGAACTTACACAAGATGTCGTTAAACAGGTAAATCTATGAAATATTCATAATATGAAAAGATTTACCCAGAATGGGAATACACATTATGACAACATGGCCAAACAACTGAATACTTTGAATGAAATAATGAATAAGTTAGTAGGCCAAATTTGTCAGCCAGTTGTGCCTCTTGCAAACCACTTTCAAATTAGGACAATTGTGGGACATAATCCCCCAGTCCTAAGTTTAAATCAAGGGGTAGAACCACATTTTGATCCCTCTACTTCAAACCGGGGGGTGGTGTAATACCAAATCAGAATAGTGACATTGGTAGAGATAATGTCCTAAATAATGGGCAGAATACCCCACGTGTTAATGATGGAATAAATGTTCAGGCTAATGGTAACAATGGTCTAAATCATGGCAACTTTGTTGCCAACCAAGGATCAAACATCAGGCCTCAAGAAAATCAACCGGTCAACCAACCTGTAGGAATTTCATATGACCCCAACGTCATGTTGAGGAATCAGATTATGAAAATCGTACAGGACCAGACGGCTTTTGGAGTACGTCCTGTCATTAGGCCGACTTACACAAAGCCATATCCTGATTGGGTAGACCAAGCATATCCATGGCCTAGAGGGTATAAAGTGCCAGAATTCTCACTGTTTGCCGATTTAGGAGAGGTGTCTACTCTAGAACACATAGGGCGATTCACACTGCAAAGTGGTGACGTAACTGATTACCATAAAATGAGGTTGTTCCCTAGTTCATTAACAGGAGTAGCCTTCTCTTGGTTCATCAATTTGCCAGCAAACTCTGTCCAAACATGACAACAATTGGAGCAATTGTTCCACGCTCAGTTTTATAAGACTAAGTCTGAAGTTACTTTGACCGATTTGGCGAATCTACGTTAAATGCCAAACGAATGGGTAGAATGTTTCCTTCAAAGGTTCAAGACGGCAAGAAGTAAATGTTTTGTACCTTTACCCGAAAAGGAGTTTGTCAAATCGCTCAAGGTTGCTTATACTTTGATTTGAAAAAAAAATTCCAAGACAAGGAATTTCCTGATCTTTTCCAATTGAGCGCGAACGTGATTAGGTATAAACGATTAATAAGAGAAGAAGAGCAAATGAAAAATTCTAGCAAGGGGATTTATTATAGAGACCCAAATTTTGATGTTCATACCATTAATGACGAGTATTACGATCAAACCGAAATGTGTTTGGCCAAATTAGTTAAAGGAGACACGTATACTTGTCCTATAATGGCTAAGCCTAGACCGTCGGGCAAGGATTAGCCTATAAAAGATGAAAACATAAAAGCTAGAACGTTCTCGTTCGATGTAACCAAAGCTGACCTTATATTTGATAAATTATATAAGGATAAACAGATAAAGCTGAGCGATAAGCATAAATTGTCAAGCCCTGAACAAGTTAAGGGTAAAAAATATTGTAAGTGGCATAATGCATGGTCACATTTGACTAACAACTGTTTGGTTTTTCGCCATGTGTTACAGGATGCCATTGAAAAATGACGAATTATGTTCGAGAATAAGAGGAAGATGGCAGTGGATGAAAATCCTTTTCCACAGCCACTTGGAGTGAACATGGTGACGTCTGGTTTCAAAAATAAGTTGTCAAAATTCAAGTTGGTTATAGATGATGAAGAAGAAGACCCTGGACCACATCCAGGTGTCTTTAAACGTATCAATGGGAAGGAGCCCAAAAAGGACGAAGACGTCCTATGTGCAAGATGCAAAAAATAAGTGAGTGCAAATGTAGAGAAACCAAGGTTATGGCAGCATCACCATTACCCTAGTTTTTTCCCAAACGCTCAGCCTGGTAGAGGGCGGGGTACATCATTCTATAAGGGACCGCCTTTTGATAGGCAGTTCAGGCCAGTAAATAATGGGAGAACATTCAGACCGTAACCTCGCCAACCAAATGTATGGCATTCGTTCCAGTATAAGGCTGGAAGGGCGATACCTTTCAACGAGATGACTAGAACCCAACAAAAGTATTTTCAACGAAACTACGGACGAATGATGAGACAACAACAGGGAATGCTGCGTCCTAAGGCACCTAGACTACTCGAGGTAGCCAATCAGAATGTTCTCAAAGACAGTGAAGAGACTGGTACAGGCGAACCTATGGAAGAATTGCCAAAGACTTCTTCTAGGAGGTTGAAGTTTGAGCGAGACAGAAGGGATGGAGAAGATCCAGATTAGCCCCTTTCTATTCAGTTTGGTACGTTACCTCCTGTCGTGGCTAATAACTATTCACCAGCCAATGAGTTCAAGAATAAAGAGAAAGGAGAAGAAGAAAAGGAGGATAACGAAGAGGAAGCATGCATGCTGGAATATGAAGAAGGCCAAACTTCTAGAGAGGCCTACAATGGTGAAGAAGATGATGGTATGACAGATATCGAAGAGGAAATCGATCTGGAAGCAGAAAGGAGAAGAAGAGGAGTATCGTACAATACTCTATTGAAGCAACTACATCGAGATGGAGTTCGTGAAGTAGACTTATTGGGAGAACCATCTGGACATTCTTTCGATTATTACGTGCTGTACGGGACGCCCAAAAGGAAGAAGAGAGTGCCTCGCTCTGAAAAGTATGGACCACCTCCAAGAATAATGCCTCCTCCCACAGGTTGGGTAACTGAAAAAGAAGTATTACAAAACAGTAAAAAGGAAATTCAGGAGATAGAGGCTCAGTACAATATGCTACACGTTGACTTATCACAAAAGGGTAACTCGACAGAGGACAAGCAGGAAGTGAAAATAGATGCTGCCGAAAAGGTTATTTTTAAGTGACCAGCCATGAAATTGACCAAACACTTGAGGCCATTGTACGTTAAAGCTCTAGTTAACGGCATACCTGTGGCAAAAGTGCTTGTCGATAACGGAGTAGCTATAAACACCATTCCATCTAGGATGATGAGGAAATTCGCAAAGACAGAAAGTGATATGATCCCAACGGAAGTCATCCTAACAAGTTTCAATGGAGGAGCAACTTCAGCTAAAGGGGTTATGCCATTGGACATAACTATAGGAACAACTACTAGGACCATAGTCTTCTTTGTAATAGATGGTCCCACTAGTTACAATGTGTTATTAGGAAGAGATTGGATACACGGAAGTCGCTGTATACCCTCATCGCTCCATCAATGCCTAGTTTTTTGGAATGACAAGGGTGAAGCAGATGTGGTGCAGGCCGATCATAGCCCTTTTGTTGCAGAAGCAAACTCAGTGGAAAGGTTCATGTACGAAGGAAATTATGGACCTGTCAGAGTAATCCAAGATGGAGAAGAAAATCAGATTGTCGCGCAGAGTGAAGAGCCATTTTCGGTGGATGCACTCACTGAAATGTTCAGTCAAATGAGGCCAAACATAGTGGCCCTAGAGGAGCCAGTAATTGACAAAAGAGTAATCAAGGAGTTTTGAATGAGTTCTAAGCAACAAAGATAAATGGCCGATATTCAGGCCTTCAAAGCCAAATTAATGGCTTTTAATAAAGAACATAAGGACAAGGCGAATGAAGAAGAAGCCTTGGGAGCATTAAGAGACAAATTAGCAGTATTCAAGTTAGAACAAAGTGTTGGGCGAGAAGTCAACAAGGTGAATTGTTTAGAAAAAAAAGTGCCTACAAGGGAACTAGACGACGAAGTGATGAGGATCGCCAAGCCTAGATACGCTCAAGCACAAGACCCCCTGATTAAAGTGAATATTGGCAATGAAGGAGAAAATCGCCCAACGTTCATCAACCAAATGCTCGATCAAGAGGTTAGTGATAAATTAATCACTTTATTAAAGGAGTACAAAGATTGTTTTGCTTGGGAATATGAATATATGCCTGATTTAGATAGAGATTTGGTGGAATATAGATTACCAACCAAGCCTAATTTTAAACCTCATAAGCAACCTCCTAGTCGTTTCGCTCCTAATGTACTCCCTGAAGTTAAGGAAGAGATAGAGCGATTATTAAAAGCAGGCTTTATTAGAACGACCAGATATGTTGAATGATTGTCCACTATCGTGCCGGTATTAAAAAAGAATGCTAAACTAAGGGTGTGCATAGACTTTAGGAATCTAAACATAGCCACACCTAAAGATGAATATCCAACGCCCACGGTAAATTCTTTAGCAGACTCGACTGCCGAACATGTAATATATTCCTTCATGGATGGGTATTCAGGATACAATTAAATTTATATGGCTAAGGAAGATATACACAAAATTGTCTTTAGATGCCCTGGGTCTCTAGGATGTTTTGAATGGGTAGTTATGCCTTTCGGCCTGAAAAATGCAGGAGCAACTTATCAAAGGGCAATGAATTTGATTTTTCATGATATGATAGGCAAGTTTATTGAAGTGTATGTAGATGATATAGTGGTCAAATCCATTAAAAAAGAGGACCATTTTGAACAATTAAGATGTTCATTTGAGCGAATGAAGCAATATAAACTAAAGTTCAATCCCTTGAAATGTGCATTTGGTGTTAATGCATGGAATTTTCTTGGTTTCTTAGTACATAAAAGGGGGATTGAACTTGATAAAAATAAAGCGAAGGTCATTCTAGAGGCCAAACTACCTAGCAACAAAAAAGAATTGTAAAGGTTTCTAGGCCAAGTAAACTTTTTAAGACGCTTTATTTCTAACTGTGCAGGGCGAACTAAAGCTTTTTCGCCGCTTTTAAAGTTGAAAAATCAGGACGAATTCGTCTGGAAAGAAGAGCATCAAAAGACTTTTGAAAGCCTAAAGACATATTTATCAAGTCCACCAGTGTTGGTGTCACCAACCCAAGGACGGCCAATGAAAGTGTATGTATCGGCTGAAAAAGAATCAATAGTTGGAATGGTCGCGCAGGAAGACCAATTTGGTGAAGAAATGGTGATTTACTACTTGAGTAGACGGTTAACAAAATGTGAATGTAATTATTCTGCCATTGAAAAATTATGTCTTGCATTGTATTTCACATGTACAAAATTAAAGGCTTATTTACGACCCGTAACCGTTAATTTAATTTCTAAAGTAAATTTGGTTAAGTATATGTTCTCTCGCCCTATTTTGCACCAAAGGGTAGGTCTTTGGACATTAGTTTTATTAGAATTCGAAATACAATACATACTCCAAAAGACAGTAAAAAATCAGGCTTTGACTAACTTTCTGGCCGATCATCCATGCCTTGATATGCCTGAAGAAATTGAGTTAGAGATCAATTCATTCGAATTAAAACCTTGGGTTTTATATTTCGATGGATCGAAAACCACTAAAGGTGCAAGAGTAGCATTGATAATTCTTTTAGGGATTATTCACTTTGGACAGGATGTGCACCAACAATCAGGCCGAATACGAAGCCTTAATCGTGGGCCTAGAATTAATGATAGATATGGGGGTGAAGAATGTGATCGTTAGAGGCGATTCTCAATTGGTAATTCACCAATTGATTGGTGATTTTAAATGCCAAAGTGATTCCATTATAAGTCAGTATGAAATCGTCCAAGAGTTTTTGGAAGAATTCGACCAAATAGAGCTTCAATGTGTTAATAGGATATCTAATGACATAGCAAACGAATTGGCCCAGATGGCCTCAGGGTACGCAAAGATTTTAAATTGGAAGTCTATTTGTGAGTATGGAACAATATTGCCCATGATCCAAAGAAGGGCGAGAACGATTGAAATTCATTGCATACAAGATAGAGATGCAATAGATTGGAGGGCAGAGATTAAAAAGTTTCTTAAAGAACCTAATAAAGGAGATAGTAGAAAAATGAAGTTGTGTTTGCTAAACTATACACTGATAGATGAGGAGTTGTTTAAGAAATGCTCTGATGGTATATTGCTAAAATGTATAAGTTTGCAAGAAGCCATGACGATCATGGCTGAAGTACATGAAGGAATATGTGGAGCTCATCAAGCAGGTCAAAGCATGAGATCGTTAATTATTAGGAATGGATATTTTTGGCCAAAGATGGGAGAATCGTGCGTTCAGTATGCAAAGAGTTGTCTAGCATGCCAAAAGTATGGTCCAATACAAAGGGCACCAGCACGAGAGATGACACCTATTATCAAACTTTGGTCGTTTAAGGGTTGGGCGATAGACCTGATAGGGAAGATTTATCCACCACCGTCCAAGCAACATACCTTTATTATAGTTGCAACTGATTATTTCATTAAATGGGTAGAAGCGATACCGTTAAAGGAGATCACCCAAAAGAATGTCATAGAATTTATCCGTGATCATATTATTTATAGATTTGGAATTCCACAAACTTTGATGGTAGATCATGAAACTTCTTTAAATGAAGATCAAGTGAATGAATTCTTGAGCGAGTTTGAAGTTAAATTAGTAAATTCCACACCATATTATACTCAATCCAACGGACAAGCAAAATCTTCTAATAAGATTCTAAAAAATATCATAAGGAAAATGATAGATGAAAATGCCAAAAACTGGCACGAATGTCTTAACAAGGCCTTATGGGCTCATAGGACGTCGCCTCGGTCAAATACCAAAATTACTCATTTCCAACTTACTTATGGACAGGTGGCCGTTTTGTCTATGGAAATCAACGTGCAATCGATCAGAGTGTATTCGCAACATAAGTTAAGTGGTGATGAGTATACCGAATCACTAGTTCAAAACTTATTGGAGTTGGACGAATTAAAGTTGGACGTCCTAGATAGATTGCAAGTTCAAAAATGAAGGATGGCTAAGTTTTATAATAAAAAAGTTATAGCTAAGTCGTTCAGCCTGGCGAATTGGTTTGGAAAACAATACTCCCTTTGGATAGCAAAGATCCAAAATATGGCAAGTGGTCGCCCAATTGGGAAGGACCATATAAAATAAATAGTGTGTTGCCTAATGGAGCCTATCATTTGGAAGATTTAGATGGCAACAAGCACATGAGGTTCATTAATGGTAAATATTTAAAAAAATATGCTCATTCCTTATGGAAAAGTGAACAAATAAAAGCGTAATCAAATCGCGTTGAACGATCATAAATAAAAAAGGGCCTGAGCGAAACACGCTCAAATAAATTCCTTTGTTATCAAACGTTCATTACAAAGTTGCAAAATACAAAATATTAAATGCTCTATAAGTTACAATTGAGAGCAAACTAATCTCTAGGTCGATCGCCAAGTAAGAGGGCGAACTGGCCTTAATTGCTATCCTGATCGTACTGCTGCAAAGGCAAGCAGAGATGCCGAGAAGCACTCTCAGCAAGCAGAAGGGAAGAAGAAGCACCCTCACATCGCCTTCCTAAATGCATCGCTGCAATAACGGGCAAGGAGGCTGAGAAGCACTCTCAACAAGCAATGTGGCTTGTAGGCATCCTCAAAAATTGTCTTCTATCATCGAACTCTTTGTAAGGA
Source organism: Olea europaea var. sylvestris (assembly GCF_002742605.1). Classification (NCBI taxonomy): domain Eukaryota; kingdom Viridiplantae; phylum Streptophyta; class Magnoliopsida; order Lamiales; family Oleaceae; genus Olea; species Olea europaea. The sequence continues at coordinate 18,952,857 of NC_036249.1, read as the reverse complement.
ACATGGAGACGATGGGAAGAACTTTGCTGGCCAAAGAATATTTCCTATATCTCCCATACCAAAGGTGAGATAAAAAAAGATGGCAAAATGGGCGGATCAAATGATCCATTTCCATGGAAGACGAAGGTTTTGGATCGATTGTCAAAATGCCAAACAATGGCAGCAAATTAGTTTTGAAGAAGAGAATGGAAATAAAAATGACAAGTGTGGAATATAAGTGCATTTATAGGGGCGTAAAGGTGAAGAGACGGAATATGAACAGCCACATTCGTACCTAGTAACTCGAATCAAATGGCCCGAAGTCTTGGGAAAAGAGACAGAAATACCAAGAGAAAATGTGCGTGAATCTTAGCATAAAGCAGTTAAATGCTTGGGGGGTTGACGATTAAAGACAACGTCAATAAATACACAAGAAGACAAATTAATCGTTCATTAATGATAACGGCTGCTGGTACGTTCATAGTTACCAATGGACATCAGTACGAGATTACAAGGGGAAAGTTAATACAAAGTTACAAAAAGAAAAGTTAAGGCATTATATGTCTTAATTACAATTCGCCCCAGACCGAACGAATTCTTTCCCTAAGTCTCCCCCAATCCTCGCTCTGCCGAGAAGAAGTGATATCCAATTCAGCTACAAAATCATCATCAACTTCCAGCTTCTTGTACTGCTCGACCAAAGACTTGGTTCGCTCAATTCCTTGGGAGGCATTACGCTTTTTAGCAGCCATTCTCGCCTTGCAGTCGTCCATACTTGCTTGAAGCTCCTTCATCTGTGCAGCCAAACTGGTCATCAAAGAGTCTTCAATCATAACTTCGGAAGAGATTTCTTTCAATTCGTCCTCAGCTTTGTTGATCTCCAGAAGCAAAGGCTCTCTTTCAGATATAGCGCGAAGATATTGAGTATTCTTGGCCTTCAGTTCAACAGTTTTGGCCAGCAAGGAGAGAATCTCGGAATGGACAACTTTCAACGTCGCTTTAAAATCAGCAGAAAGATTGAGCGACGGAAGTGTCAGTGCTTGTGCCAACTTCGCACTCAAATGCTCAAGCTTATCCTTATGTTTGGCAGCACTAGCCTGATCGATGTCCATATCCATAAAGGACACATACTCAAATATCGACTGCTTGAGAAACTTCATATCTTTCTCTGAAGAAGCAGAAGGATGATCGGTTGAAACAGGGCGAGACGTCTTGGCCTGCCCCCAGGAAGTGAACAAGTCATGCATAGAACGCACAATCTTATGAGCATCCTGCAAAGAAAATTACCAACATTGAAGGTTTTCACTACAATAAACAAAGTGGAAGTAAAAGTGAAGCAAAGATTACCTCATCAGCAATCTTGGGAGGTGGCATATCCCCAGCCAAATCTACCACCTGTGGCTCCACCACTTGTGAGGACTTCACCTTATCTGGGCGAGAAGACTTTGCCACAACGGGCAAATCCATGGAAGCATCTGCAAAAATCAAAAAGTAACAAATCAAAAACCAATAGCATAAGTAAAGGTAAAACATTAAAAAATGTATTACCTTCTGGTTCGACGTTTGGGAGGTTGACGCCCTGGGAAGAAGGTGGCTCATCCATTGGTTGTGATGAGGATTCCGAGACTGAAGGTTTCTCTTTAAGCGTAGTCCCTTCATCAGCTGGTTTGGATGAAGCAGTCTCAGCAGAGGATGATGGAGAAGGAGCTGCCAACACAAAAGCTTTCAAAGGAGAGGCTGAACTTTTCTGAGAAATCCAAATAAATCATCAGCACATAGTAAAGTTTCAAGTATAGAAAGGTATGCTTGTGAGCAAACTAATTTAATTACCTTTCTCCTGACGATGAGAGGAGTGTCATCATCATCATTATCCTCCAAAATGGGAGATGCTGAGACTGGCCGTTTGCGGCTTGGGGCACTCTTAGCTGCAGTGGGCTTGGCAGGAAGAGAAGTAGATGGACGAACAGACTGTTTAGCATGAGCAGGGGAGGAAGGACTCCTAATGGACACAGGGGTGACCAAAACAGGAGAAGTGGAAGAAATGTTTGGCTGATCCAGTGAATGGAAAGTACGATTGACATCAGTTGCAAACAATCTGTGCTTTACTGATGGCCAGAGTTGTTCAAAAAGGGGATGGATGGCATGGCTAGGATTAAAGGGAACTAATGAAAAGTTACTCGTCAAAAGAATATTATGAGCATCTATAGCTTCTACCTCTGCCTTATTAATGGTATGGAAGTGATCTATCAAATTTCTTGAATAACAAGGGGGAACAGGCCAAGTTTGGCCAAAATCAAGTTGACGAGCAAAAAAGTGGGGAGCATATATTTCAACCCCAACTTTGGCATTGGTTCCAGTCAAAATATCATGGAACAACTTCCTCCTGGTCAAAAACTGAACCCAAACGAGTAGAGAGGTGCTCGCACTGTCCAGGGTGGATGGGGGTTGCACATAATCTGGAGTTAAAAAGGGAGGAAAAGGAAAGAAAGAAGGAATTGAATTCAAAGTATAAAAGAATGAAAAGATGTCACTTCTAGATATATTTACAGGGCTCAGTGGGTTAATAACTAGCCCGTAGCAGCTAGCAGAATGAAGGGACAAGGATAGAGCACCAAGTGATGGAAAATAGGCTCTCAACCACATTTGAGTGAACCAAAGAGGCCCACTACCAGTGGGAGATGCTCCATTCTTCAATTGAAATTGGAGAGAAGCCATGCCTCTATAGAGGGCAGCCAAAAAGAAAGAACACAAATTCAGAGACCTACCACGCGCCAATTCGTGCGCTATGGGTAAATAGCTCATAGAAGGTTTCATGCTTGGCACACACAAAATATATTTACAAAGCCAAATCTGAAGAAAGGCCACACGTTCAGCATGGGAAGGCTCAGCGCTCGAGTGATTATAACAGCTTTGTAGGCTTGAATAAGACTTGGTGAGTTTTCTGTCAAATTTTGGGGGGACACCAAAAATCAAAATACCAGGGAAAATGGTATCGCCCAAAGGTGGCAGATTTACTAGGGCCCCAACATCCCTTAAAGTAATGGACATGGGACCAAGAAGGAAAACAAAAGTATTATACTCAGAGGACCAAAAACTTAAAGCAATAGGGAAAAGCGTTGGATCAAAAATAGGGGGTTGAAGAGAGATTTCTAACAAATTAGAAATCCTAGCACTATCAAAAATTACCTTGGTAGGACCATGGCCCACAAGGCAAGCATGCCATCTACGGAAAATAACATCAAATTTAGGTCAAGTGCGAATACCTCTTTCGTGAAACGACCTCAGCAGCAAAGAGTTCAGAAACGGAGGGCCTTGAGTACAAGGGAACAGCTGGCCCACCACCACTTGTTCAACGGCCTCGGCATTGTTGAATGAAGGACCTAGATAGAACTCATTGAGTTCGGCATTGGCTGTTGCAAGGAAGTTCAGAGTTATATATGGCCGAGTGAGGATTTTCTGGAAGTCTTTGAAACTGAAAGAGTTACCAGATTGGGTTTGTGAAGCAGCCATTGGGAACGAAATAAAGTTTTGTTGAAATTTGCTTGAGAAACGTAGCAAAGAAGCAAGAAGATGAACAGTAATATTGTGAGAGAGAAGCACGAAACAATGAGACGTGATTTAGTGGTGCGATGAAATGGCGTGTATTTGGGGGTTATAAGGGTTTGCAACGTCGTGCCTTTTCAGGCTATGGAAGGAAATAATGATTGAAATTCTTGGGAATTCCAAATGTCGCTGGGAAATACAAAGTGAATATGGCAAAAATTAATAATTGGTATTAATTCTGCCATATTGGGGGGTAATTGTTGACACGCTAAAAGTGCAGCCCAAATCGAATAGCCCAAAGAATGAAGCCCAACTGGGCAATTCAGGATAAAGGCCCAAATAGGATTATTAATGAATGTAGTGGAAGCCCACAAACGCGGTAACACCATCGCCCAAACTTGCAAGAAGCCCAAGATCTGAGCGAATGAAGTGCCTTGCAGTCGGCCAGAGTTATGACCTGTTCTCGCCCAAACCTTCGAATTGCCCAGGATCTTAGCAAACATAAGATGTTATGGTTATCCAAAAGTGCAGTTATCGAAGCAGTTATTGAGTAATCTTATCACGTTCCACAATTCAAGGAGTTTGGTTGAAGACGGTTGAACGATAAAGAAGTAGTGGTAGCAGTTAGAGACGGCAATTCCACGATAAGTTGGCCACCATGAAGAAAGTGGGCAGTTATAAAGCAATTAAGCAGTTTCTAAGCGGTTGATCACGAAGAGATCATCAAGGGAATATAAAAGGAAAAAAAGACATAGAGCAAAGGACCCCGAATCAAACACTCTCAAACAGAGAATATATAATTTCAATTTCTTAGTTTAGACTTAAACATTTCTTTCAGTACTCGTGTGCTTGCGCCCCTTGGAGGCATTTTGTTTAAATTTCAATTATAAAGTCATCACCAATAAAACACCCCTTTTTGGGATTTTGTCTCAAGAGATTTGTTTCTTACACAATCATCTGATTCCTTTTTAATTGTTAGCGACTACCCGCGCGAAACATTATATATGAATTATGATACAATTCATCAACAAGAAAATTCACTGACCGTTCAAATTAAGCATAAGAGCCAGCAACCATTGTTCGAGCTAAAACACATATCACATCTAAGTGTCAAAGTTGATTAGGCTTTTAGTTTTTAAAGGCATTAGTTATGAATAACAACGATAAATCAAGATAAAATTGTACGTTAATATCAAACCTTGATGATAGAAATCAAATATGCATAACTAGCCAGGTAACATCATTGCTTAAGCTAAGAAAATTATCCCATATTAATTACTCAAACACCAAACTGAAATTTGTCTTTAAAATGCTCGGATGGAAATAGGCAGTGTTGTATCTTCTTTAGTCCTGCTCAAATTTTGTAAACAAGAGTAAGTAAAATTAGCTATTGATTCTCATTGCTCTATATTTGGAAAAATTATTATTAAAAAGTTATGAAGCCCAACATAATTTCAGTGTACATTTAGATTTATGTAATGAAAAGAGAGAAAAAGAGGCGAGGACAAAAATCAATAAATTTGTGTGTATTTTATTAAAAATCAAAGCCTTATTTTTATAGGGAAGAATTAGGAATACAACGGTAATAATTTCTAGAACTGCAGTTGTACAATTGTCATTCACTAATTAACTGACCATTTACAACACTCTCCCTTAAATGACATAATACAAAATATCTGTCTCGTTAAAACCTTGTTGGATAAAAATCCATTGGGAAAAAAATCAAATGAAGAAAAACAAGTACAATTCTTTTAGAGTACTAAAAATAAATTTTGCCTTATTAAAAGCTTGTTAGAAAAATCTAGTGAGATAAAAACCTAATCAAAGAAAAAATATTACAACTACTCCCTTGATGTTGATTACTGAAAATCTCAATTGACGCATTCCAATCTCATGAACCAATTTTTTGAATGTAGATGTTGACAATGCTTTTATGAATAATCGGCCACATTGTCACTTGAGCGAATTGTGTTGGACATCGCTGTCATTCTTTTGAAACTTATGTGTATGAAAGAATTTTGGAGAAATATGTTTCATTCTGTCACCTTTGATATAACCTTCTTTGAGCTATGCAGTACAAGTTGTATTGTCTTTATACAAAACTGTTGGACTGTCTTTTGTTGAAATTAACCCGTATAATGCTTAAATACAATAGGTCATATTCCTCAACCATACACATTTTCAACATGCTTTATGGATTGCAATAATTTCAGAATGATTTGAAGATATTGTTGTCAAGAATTGCTTCATAGATCTCAATGATATAGCTATTTCATCTTGTGTAAACACATATCCTGTTTGTGATTTAGCTTTATGTGGATCAAAAAGATAACCTACATTTGCATATCCCTCTAAAACAGATTCTGACAATTTAGAATATAATAATCCCAAGTCAACAGTGCCCTTTAGGCAACGAAAAATATGTACTATTCCAATGTCTTTGGGTTAGTGTAGAGCTATATTTTATAAGGAGATTTACAGAAAAAGTTATGCCAGGTTGATTGTAGTTTGCAAAATAAATCAATGCTCCAATTGCACTAAAATATGGTATTTCAGGAACAAAAACCTTTTTTCTATATTCAAGTGGATGAAATGGATTATTTTTCATAACAAGTGATCGAACAACCGTGGATGATGCCAATGTATATGCATTGTCTGTGTAAAAACGTTTTAAGATTTTTTGTATATGTAGATTGATGAACAAATAATCCTTCAGAAAAGTGATCAATCTGCAACCTAAGACAAAATTTGATTTTTACCAAATCCATCATCTCAAATTCATTTTTCAAATAATCAACAGTTTTATTGAGCTCTTTAAAAGTTTCAGTTAAATTTAAATCATCAACATCAAATCCAATATTTGTTTTCTTTATGAAAACACATGAGCAGATATCGTTATTTTTTTAGTCTTCCTTCAACAAATATTCGCTAATGCGATTATACAACATGCGTCCATTTTATTTGGTCAATCATTACTTCGATCAATATATTTCGACGCATTTATTTTGATTCCTCGCTATACGATGCAGTGCATTATGTACGAAATTGTTGTCAACAATTTATTCTTTTTTATTTTATTTCTTTTCCTATAATGACATAACTTTTTGAGATATCTCAAGTTTCATTATTTCAGGTACTTGAACATCTTTTAAAGATTTTATAATTTATTATGTCTAAATACTTATCAAGAGTATATACCTCATTAATGAAACTATCTTTGCAAATTGCTCCATTTTTGTTTGAAGATTTTTTATTAGAATCGAACACCATCACGCTTCAAGGGTGTCATAGATATATCAAATACAATGTTAACAAATTGTCCTCATAAGATATCTATTCGCATTGGAGCATTTAAAATTGGCACGTGAAATATTATTTATCTCTTTGATCAATAAATCATCTAAATAAATTATCTTTCAAATTTCTGATTCGAATAATATTTTGCAAGGGATTAGATGATGCATTTATACATTATTTTCAACTTCTTAGTTCCTCCCCCTAACGTTGAGAGAATTGTCAAATCAAATTGACAATAATTTTTTCAGCATTATAAAATATCACTTATTTGGGATAAGGGTTCAAACTACACATTTACTCTCAACCTTCCTTATTTTCTGTCTCAATGCATTGTATGGTTCAATTTTTCATATACAGGACTATCAAAATAATTAGATGAAAAATTAGACTCTGATTATAAGTAAATCATAATAGGGAGAACTATAATGTTGGTATGATACGTAATAGAATTCTCTAAACAAAAATGGAAAGTACTTTGTTCTCAATTAAATTAATTAGAGGTATTTAACAAATAACAGTGTTAAACCATTTATCAGCATTCAAACTAAAACTTCTAAAATGTTGAGATTTATGTCCAGTAGCACTAACAATACACGGTCTTGACTAAATAATCTGAAAATTATGCTCACAATTTAAAATTTGAGCAGTAATTTTATAAACTTTACGTTGCGAATATCATGCAATAATCTAATATATGTATCAAATTTATTAGATATAAATAATATTTAGATGATTAGCATGGATGATGATGGAACCATATTTATTACCCTAGTTAATTTTCAAAAGTATTGGGAATTCAGTCCCTATTTTAGCTAGTGATATTTAATGAAAAATTTTTATGAAAGAGAACTAACATCATATATGATTTAATTGAAGAATCTTCTGATTTTTCATTAAATATCTATTTGAATTTTTAATTTCTAATCATTATTAATCCAGTAATGATCTAACTGGTCATGCTAAATAATAAAGTCAAATTGAACTTCAAATTCAATATAAGATATAATTTGATGATTTAATTTCAAAGAATATAATTAAAACTTATATAATCATATATCATTCAAATAGCTAAACTAATCAATTTCCTTATGATATTAGTTATGTTTTCCTTTAGAGATGAACATGAATTCAAAATGATATATTCTTCGATAATGTGCCACTTCGACATCACATTATCTTTAATCATTGTTTATTCAAATGTAATATGTCAATATCATTCTAGAATATTGAAAATTATAATTCATACTCTTCAAGAACGATGAATTAATATTCCTCTTGAATATTAATAATATAGAAAATTAATTTCTTTTAAAAATTACAACTCAGCATTGAGTTATTTAATTTGTGTTTCTTCATGAACACAATATGATATATATTATTCGGGATATATACTATTTCGAGAGCATGTTATGTTTTATTATTGTTTCTTCAAGAACAACAAATTAATATTCTTTTAGAATATTGAAAATAATATTACGTTCTTCGGGAGTAATAAACATAACATTCTTCTGTAATATTAATTATAATGTTGTTGCTACTTTAAGAGCAATAACATGATAAATTATTAATTTAAAGTTTATAGAAGAATATCTAAAAGTATTTAATTACCATATAGATATGTATGAGAAATTAATTGCCAAAAATGTATAAAAAAAAAAAATCTTTCAAACATGCACATCAATTGATTTCATAAATAGACATACAAATAGGACAATGTAATAATTATAGATTTGCGAAAAAGCAAAAAAGGCATATACGAAGTAGGAAAATTCGCCTCATTTTGATGCATATGTATGTAGAAAAATTCACATCCCCAAATTAATTTTGGTATATGTGATAAATATTTATACTTATAAAAAATGATTACTTTTACTAAATTTTGAAAAATTAAGTTATCGTACTGATAACATGTTATGAAAAGAGAGAGAAAGAAAAGAGATGATAAAAATTAATATATTTGTGTGTATTTTATTAAGAGCTAAACCCTATAAAGGAGAATCAATGATACAACAGTAATAATTTCTAGAGCACAGGTTTACATTTGACATTCATTAATAAACTTACCATTTATAACAATTTACAGTTTGTTTAAGTAACTGCTTATATATTTGCGATCATTAGTTATAAAGCTAGCTACACTCGCTCTTTATCTTTCTTAAAACTTTGTAAATGAATCTATTTTAGTATTGGTTGGTAAACATATGGGTTTATCTTTAGCTTTAGTTTATTATTCAAAAGACCGCAAATTAATTTTTTTTAGCTATAAAGACATAGTTTTGTATCTACGTTTAGACCCAAAATTCTACATTTGCAATAGAAATAGGTCAACATTATAGGAATAATACTTATTTCATACATAAGTTCTAATTATATTGTTTCACAACTATACAGCCATTTAATAATTGTGGCACACAACAAAGGTGTAGAATTTTTATTTGTCTTTACAATTTTGGAAGAGTCAAATGAAATGTTTTTCTTTTTTTTTTTTTAAATATTTCAGTGTTTTGTTATAAATCTTATGCAAAAGTTCCTTTCGAAGGAAAAAAATATGAAAAATTAATAATTAGAAATATATTATGCAAAACTTATATAGATAGTGATTTATTATTTCAATTACAGACATTTTTGTCTACTTAACAATTCATAATGACATATTTATAAATTGTTTAGCAAGTGGTGTTTTTTGTAAAGTATGTAAAATATACTATGTAAACTGTAAATTTATAAAATATAGTATGTAAAATATAATTGCCCTATATATAGTATTTTGTAAGTTTATTTTCTTTAACTCTTCCAATTTAGATCTAAATACCCTTCCAATCATATTAAGACTATTTGAAATTTCCTCATAATGTTCCAATTTTCGCTATGTTTCAAGCCAATTTGAATTGCATATCATTGTCAAAAAGGCATCTCTATGTTTTGGAGTTAATGCCCTCACATCCATGCATTCTTTTCTCATATCGTTAGGACCACCAATGAAAGAAGAAGATCGAACAATCCTACAACCAATAAGTAAAACTCGACTTATATCCATTTAAATACTATCAACAACAGCCTAGTAAACCTAGTATAGCTCACCGTGTATTTTCTCCTTGGTTTTTTTTTCCTAAAAATTATATCCCCTACATATGTCAATGGCATATTGTAATTGTTTAGATTGAGAAAGGAAGTCAAAGGAGTTGTGATTCTCGAGTTCTAGAATTCCATCAAGAAATGGGAGTTTGGCTTGAAAAAGGATTTTGAGATGAAGAAAAACACTTTGGAAGCACAATCTACTGAAAGTGGGCACCATGAAGAACAAAATAGAGGCCTGGAGCCAAAGCACCAACGCCCGTTTGGGGGGCAGCGCCCCTGGCGTCGGGGCACCATGGAGGTGGCGTCCAGGTGCCACCTAGACGAGAAAATTCGATTTTCTGATTTTGATATATTCTTCTTCATATAGAACTCCAAAAAGAGATTTCTATATGTATTCCATATTGTTTTATCTCCAGATTACATGAGAGACATTAGATACATCATCTTAGAGCTAGCGAACTTAAATTTCAATTGAAAATATTGAGATATTGATATTGTAAACACAATTACTATTAATTACAGTGAATTTTTCATTCTCTACTTGTGATTTTTTTTCGTCTTGTATTTCCATATAAATCTTGGTGTTATGAATTCCTTCTTACTTATTTCATTATTAAAATTATTTTGCGATTAATTCAGTAACAAAAGACAACCAACATGTAACAAAACGTGTTTATCAAAAGGTCTAACTTGTTATAATGGTAGTACCCACGATACGATATCTATTTTCTTTTCTATTTGTGTTGCATAAATAATAAAAACATTTAAAAAAAGGAAACACTAAAAAATCGACAAAAATACAATACGACAAAATATCTTGTTTCACTATCTAGCAGCAACCTTCCAACTGAATTAATGGTATTCCTTGTTTTCTCGCTTCCCGGAAGTCTGTGAATTCTTCAAATACCCAGATACCACATATTGTCACCATGTAGGAATAATAGGGGGTACTAGATAACATCGTTGTACCCAAAATAATAATGTACTAATTTTAAAATCAAACTGGGTCAATTTGCTAACTTGAATTAGAATTTTGATTTTTAGTAGCACCAAACAGGGTCAATTTTTATCTTGTGGTTTCTATATTTGAAATATCACCCAAAGAAGGGATAGAATTTGTATACGGAGTAAACTTCAAAATATCGATTAATTTTTTAAGGAATTGATTCACTCAGGTTATTAGAAATTTCCAAATGATTTTTCATTATAATTTCCAAATTTGTATAAATGCAATGCCTATTATTATGACCTCTTTATTCTTAAAATTCTACTTTATTGACTTGATAATTGATATCTATCCTTTCCCACTAAGATTGTATTTTGATTGATTATTTTTATTTTTTTGACCATTAAATTACAATGTTACAAAAGAAAATAAACAAAAGGATTAATATAAGTATGGTTGCCTTAATTCATCATTCTTCTTGACCAGGGTTAATTGCACCAATGGTCATTGAAGTTTAAAGTAATTACGCTAATTATAATTAAAGCTAGTATCCTATGGTAACACTAATATAGAAATGTAACTGTATAAATCCTATGTGTCATTGTTAAATGTCAGCATGTCAACAAACAATATTGTTTATTATATCAAGTTAGTAAAAAGTGGAGTTGGTAATTGGGAACATTGACATGAGAAAACGTAATTATGCAACTTTAATTTTTGTAAGAATTTTTTGTTTAAATTGTATGGTATGTCCACTTTTTTTAAATAATTTTTGCTGATGTGACTAACAAAATTTTTGTTGGGTGATATGCTGACATTTAACTGTGCCACATAAATTTTCATTACAGTGATCTTTTTAGAAATCTCTGAAAATTTGAATGACTTTTTATCATAAAGGAAAATTTTCAATTAAGAAAATAACTTCAATAACTACCAATATAATTACTCAACTTTTTAGTGATGTAATTAACCCTCTCAACCACCATCATTCTACATTTTCATATTTAATTTACATATATCTGCGAAGTTTTATAAATACATCAAATTCATATGATTTGTATGTAAATTTGGTGCAAAACTTTGCCTACGAGGGACATATTTTATAATAGTAATGAGGACTACATTCACAATGCAATGAATATCTCTTACATAAGTTACATTAACAAAACAATTTGCATCACGTACACTATTTATTAGTAGTGACCTGTGAATCGGGTCATCATTTATTTATATTCGATCAGCAATACAATAATTACAAGTAGATCTAGATAAGTCTAGACAAAACTAAAAAGTAAAAAAATGACTACACAATAGCTAACGTTTATTTGATTGTTACTTCCTCATAATGAAGGAACGTTGACATGTTTATTTTGGTCGAAGCAGGAAAAACCCTGATTAGCATAATCAGGTTAATTCCAACGCAATGCAAATTGAGCATAATAAAACAAACCTAAGGAGAATGGATAGAGGAAAAATGCCAATAAGCAAGTCCATAGAGGATAACTGTCGCGTGAGTATGCAAGAATTCCTACTATGGCACATACCACCAAAACTGTTAGCACTTCTGCTGAATAATCCCAAGTCAAATCCTTTGCATAAACAATTGCTAACAGTGCTGTCAAATTCGAGATATTGCTCATTACAACTTCACCATAAATCTGTAAATCAGAATGAGACCAATAAGTATATTTGCATTTTTATGTTGTTGTGTATATGAGAATATGGTTTCGCCAAGGTCCTTTATTAAACTTTCACCATCACCACTTGTAAAAATTTTAGACATGATGCCTTTCTGAAAAAATGAATGTTGTCGATACTTTGGGGACTTGTCGTAGCTACTTAAGAGACATACCTCTGAAAATGTCAAAGAAGCACTCTTTTCACTCTTGTGACTGGCTGGAGAAATTGCTGCTATTGCGGCTCTGCAATTCATGGCCAATGGCACTACCACAAACGAGATGGCGAAAGAAGGCACATTCATGGAATGTGATAACTGTAGAATGTTAGTTGTCAGAGGTTCTCCAAGGCAGGTCATTGCAACAATACCCAGCAAAACTTGTAATATAGATTTGATAAAAGTCCATACTAGTGACTCTCCATGCACCACTTTTTCATTGACAATCTGCAGTCAATTGATAATATGGAAAACATATATAATCTAATCAGTGAGCTATCTAAAGAAAATAAATTGTTTCATGGATAAAATGCAATAAAAAAGTAGCTTGCCTTGGGAATACTTGAAGAGTTATCATCAATTTTAGTTGGCTTTTTGGTTTCAATAAACCATTTTTTGCACCCATTGGCGAATTCTTGATGGTTAATTGACCCATCGTGGTTAAAATCAAATACTTTCATTAGTTCAGAAACAGCAAACTGTTTGTCAACATTCATCTCTCCTTTATTGATTAAATCATGCATCAAACTTTCTATTTCATCCTTCGTTATAGTGTTGTTGGCATCATTATCTGCTTCATCAAATAAACTGCAAATTCAAGCATATAATGAGAGCCCTTCATTGGATTATATATGCAAATCTACGTATAATGTTTTACAAAATTACGTTTGGATGACTGGAACATTAAGTTCGCCATGTTCATCAATGAGTTTTCCATGTCGTTGCATGTGCTGCAGAAACCCCGTTCTCAGTGTCTCATACTTTGTGTAGGCTAAACTTTTTTGTTGCATCCAAGGATTCATAACCTAAAAAATGATAAGAAAATTGGAAATATTATACGTAAAATCATGTCAAAAGGGACAAGTATATTATAGTGCTAGTTCTACATCATTAGCTGTGAATCAATCATGCTACCTGGTAGACGAAATATAATAGAAGCATCGCAGATGATAAGATGAGTAATATCAAAATCACTACGTGGGTTTCAAATGATATTTTGAAGATATCTACTAGCTGAATGATTGTGTAAGGAATCAAAGACAAGAGCATAATCCCAGCTATGCGACGAGTCTCTTCGTCTATTGTAACACCAGTATCTACAGTTAAAGAAAGATTCATCAGGTCTTATATATACATGCAAATCTCAAATGATTCAAGAGAAAGAGGCAGACCCTTTAATTCAGTGATGACTTCTTTTGCCAGCAAACAATTTGAACTAGTTTGCGCTACTTCTGCATGACTAGACGTCGATTGCTCTGCCAACTTTCTCCTGCCAAAAATTACACATACACCCCACTGCAAGGTAAGAGTAAATACAGTAATTCCAGCATAAATACCCACTCCAAGTGACACCTTAGATTGGGCTTCCTCTTTGCTACTGAAAACTCCAGATACTGCAAGCGGGGAGATGAACGGACTTTGTTCATGAGCACGAAGGCAGAAAATATTGATATATAATTTGAATTCTTATAATTTTTTTAACAATATAAGATACTGAGATTATCGATTGTCAAGGAACGAATGAAAAGAAAGGTGAAAAAAAAAAATGTTAGTGATTTGTGAACAACTTACCGATCATAATCAATATTGCAGGTAACCCCACGAGAATTCGAAAAATGATACCCACGATGTTGCTTGCGCCAAGAATATTAAATAGCACCCTGCTCCCCGCAGTCAGCTCCTTTTCTCCAAACATGATTAGGCCCTGATAAATCAGTATTTGAAAAATGTAACCTCCGGCATTTTCTGCACATGGTAGGAAGCCATATTGGTGCTCACAAGTGTTTGTGGAGGAAATAGAAACATTTGCGTAAAGAATAGAAGATTGATTGTCAATACGATCAACTCCATCTGAGATTAAATCGTCAGAGGAGTTTAGTCTCAGAATTCGACATTGAACAAAGCTAATAAAAAGTATTAGCACAAGAAAACGTAATGCATGGATAGCCATTGTTTGAGAATGCAATATGATTACTTGATGAAATCAAGGAAGAGGAGAGGACACTTATATAGGAAATTCTACACCAGCAGAACAGTTGACGTGAAACTTCTATTATGTTAAGTAGATGTGAATACACAAAGTCATGGCCTTTTATTCTTTTCAACAATATAAAAATTGGCCAATCATATGTATGCTTTCCATGGAAATGCTAGTACCGGATAAAATAGTCAATGACATTACGTGGGTAATATTTTATAACATTAGGAATACATTTCTTTCATAAGACCAAAGTACACCTTCCATACGGTGTAATCAATAAGAAACTGAAGAAATTGAAGGGAAATTCCAGTTCGAGGTAAAGTTACTTGGCCATCGAGGTCTAGGCGGCCCGACAATTGAAATGCACTTACCGACTGTAAAGTTCACCAGAGGTGCTGCTTATGGCAGCAAGGTCATTATGGCCGTTGTAGTTTATTACATACAAATTGCCGG
>NC_036249.1:18922498-18937524 GCF_002742605.1 Olea europaea var. sylvestris | reverse complement strand
AGTAGAGGCTACAATACCACAACCTGTACAAGAGAGAAATGAGACATGGAATGAAGCCACTTCTTTTTCTGAGAGTTACAAGAAACCTTCGAGTTCATATAGATTGGTCATGCCATTATATGAGACCAACTCGATTGGTCTTGCCTTTTATATGTTGATTTTGATTTTCGTATGTAGACAATGTAAAATTTTACTCTTTAACACTACAGGGAGAGGATTTGCCTGTATGCCCGGTCTGGCCAAACATGGGTTATGTGACTGGGCAAGTTAGGTGGAGCCATTGTCCACCTCTCTAATCCTACAATAGGCAGCCCTAGCTGCAATTCTTATCCGTTTGCTTAAACAAAATGCAACTTGTATAATAAAACTGAAGGATTAAATTTTCAATACAATGCCTTCAGTCAGTTGTACCTCCTCTAGTCCCATCTAATCTTGTTTTTACCCCTCAAATAATAAAATATTCCATTATTCAGGTTCATGAGAAAATTCTAGGATTGCCCAGTCGACCTACCTCTTGTTTGTTCTTTAGCTTGATCAAAGACATACAGTAATTGAAGAAAATGAAAATCTAAATCGTATCAACCAATTTTACGTCATATTAAATTGTTCAAGAAATATTTCTTTTTGTTTCTGTCAGGAAAAATATCACGTGTGATTTCCATCAAAAGGGGAACTAATATTTTTATTCTTGTTCATCATGTAAACCACTGGTAAGGAGACAATTCAAAGGCACAGAAAATTAAACAACCGCAAGAACTGGTAAGAAATTTAAATAAATCGATTCAATTACTTCCAGTTGCCATTTTTTTCAAGAGGAAAACTTAATGATGATTCTTTTCAAAAAAGTTCTGTAATGCCATCACATGCTTAATTTTGAATAAAAGAAGACTATCCATTTACCTGGAATCAAATGTCTTCTTCCTTCTTTAATTTCTTTTGAGAAAATGGTAGCATTGATTTAATCAATTGCTTAACCAACACATTACTTCTTAATGGAATGAGCTGTTGGGCAATTTCAATTATTGCAAGAATAAATTTACCAATCCAAGCAATTAATTAGAACGATCAACTATGTAAATAAATAATCCAAGCAAAAAAAAAGAAAACGCAACACCAAATTTTACGTGGAAAAAACCCTCCAATGTAAAGGGAAAAAAATCACGGGGCAACCCTGGTCAAAATCTACTATAATAATTAAAATCGATTACAATATTGAAGATTATGCCTCAAAACTTGAATTCTCCACAAATTGGAAATACTACAATAATCTATCTCTAAGACAACGATTTATCTTACAACAAATCAACAATTTGATCAACCTTGTAAGAACCTACTTTGAATACAAATCCAAAATATATTTTAGAGAAATTCCCAATTTATATATTATGGAGAAGAAAAATAACATTTGTGATTCCACACCTCAATAAAAAAAATTCTTTCTAGTAGCAATAGTTTATTCCCCAACAGCCACCAATTTTTCTTCTCTTTCAGCCGGTCCTTTCTCTCTCTATTTCCACTCAACAGCCACAACTTTTTCAAAACTTCTAGCTGCCGTTGTTGACCATTAGATTTCTCTCACACAAAACAGCCAAGAGAGAGAGGGATGTATTTTTATATATAACCACCATTTTTAATCTAATTAAACAATATAAAATTTGGGCCAATTAATTCTTATAATAGGCTTAGTGGGCTGGATCATTATAACAATTTTCCCCTCTAGCCCATTGAGGAAGGAAATTATTTTCTAACAAATTAGTTAGAATCCATGCCAGCCAATTCGGTACAAAGCTCAAACTTTTCTCCGATCACTAAATTTTTCATCATATCAATTGGATTCTTCTCTGTATGAATCTCTCTAATAATAGCAATTGTTCTGCCACTACCTATCGTAGCCAATGAAATCTAATATCAATGTGCTTCGTCGGAGAATGATAAGTAGCATTCTTGCTCAAGTCTAATGCACTTTGACTATCACAATTTAGTACATACACATCTTGTTTCAAACCCAAATCTTGAAGAAACCGTTTCATCAAAAGCATTTCTTTCGCTGCTTCAGTTGCTGCAATATACTCAGTTTCAGTTGTAGATAAGGCAACACACTTTTATAATTTTGACTGCCATGAGACAGCTCCCCCTACAAAATTAATCAAATATCCCGAAGTTGATTTTCTACCATCAAGATCACCAGCCATATCTGCATCTGTAAAGCCCTCCAAAATTGGTTTTGAACCTCCAAAAGTCAAGCTCATCTTAGAAGTACATCTCAGGTATCTAAAGATCCATTTCACTGCCTCCCAATGATCTTTCCCGGGATTAACAAGAAATCTACTGACTACCCCAACTACATGAGTAATGTCTGACCGTATACAAACCATGGCATACATCAAACTCCTAACCACAGAGGAGTAAGAAATCTTTGCCATTTTTTCTTTATCTTCCTCCTTAGAAGGACAAGTCACCTTACTCAGTTTGAAGTGACTACCAAGTGGTGTCCCAACAGGTTTAGCATTATTCATGTTAAACCTTTCGAGTACACTCTCTACATATTTCTCCCGTGATAACCATATCTTTCTGGCTTTCCTATCACGACGAATATACATTCCCAAAATTTGTCCTGCTGGTCAAAGATCCTTCATATCAAACGACTTGAATAGATCTACTTTCAAACTGCGAATTAATTGAAAATCATGTTCCACTATCAACATATCATCTACATATAGCAAAAGGATGATGAAGTTACCACCATGGAATTCTCTGATATAAACACAGTGATCTGCATCCCTGCTATAGCCATGACCCACCATAAATGAATCAAACTTCTTATACCACTGTCTTGGAGCCTGTTTCAATCCACACAAACTCTTTTTCAACTTGCAAACCATATGTTCTTTTCCTCTTACTTCAAATCCTTCTGGCTGAATTATGTAGATTTCTTCCTCCAAATCACCATGGAGAAAGGTGGTCTTGACATCTCACTGCTCAAGCTAAAGATCCAAACCAGCTACTAAACCCAAAACTACTCGAATAGAAATAATTTTGACAACAGAAGAGAATATCTCATCAAAGTCAATCCATTTCTTTTGACCGAAGCCTTTTACCACCCATCGAGCTTTATATTTCACTAGCTTTTCACCATCTTTCTTCAACTTGAATACCCATTTATTTTTCAATGCCTTTTTACCTTTAGGAAGCTTTGCTAGCTCATAAGTGTTATTCTTCTGCAAGGAGCTCATCTCTTCCTGCATAGCCTTCACCCAACTTTGTTTGTCCTTATGAGATTCTACCTCTTGAAAATATTCTGGCTCCCCCTCATCAGTTACCAATACATAATCTGATACTGGATACCTGGTTGATGGACGATGCTCCCTAGTAGATCTTATGATCTGAGGTCCTGATATAGTAGGCTACCCCTCTACGCAACATCCTCTAAATCATCCTCGTCAACTCTTGCTAGCTCTTCAGCTTAATTGTTAACGTGTGTCTCTATCCTCTGAGTGACATTGTCTGAAGGCATAAAGATAGGTGTAAGGTTAGTGACACACTCAATAACACGTCTTTGATTCCCAGATTTCTCAACATCTGCCAACCTCTGATTTTCATGAAAACTCACATCTCTGCTTCTAAATATTTTTTTCTTTTCTGGATCCCATAATCTATAGTCAAATTATGCATCTCCATAGCCAACAAAAATGCAAGGACTAGCTCTATCATTTAACTTCAACCGTTGTTCCTTAGCCACATGTGCAAATACTTTGCACCCAAAACCTTCAAGTGAGAATAAGAAACATCATTTTCTGTTCACAATTTTTTTGAAATTTCAAAATCCAAAGGAGCTGATGGAGACCGGTTGATTAGGTAGCACGTTGTTCGAATTGCTTCGCCCCAGAATGATTTAGGTAACCCAGCTATCCTTAACATGCTTCTGGCCTTTTCTACAATGGTATGGTTCATTCTCTCTACCACACTGTTGTGCTGTGGAGTAGCAGGAACTGTCTTTTCATGTCTAATACCGTGTTCTGAGCAGTAATCTTTAAACACTTTAGACGTATATTCACCTCCATTGTCAATTCGGAGACACTTCAAAAACTTTCCACTTTCCCGTTCCACCATGGCATGAAACTCTTTGAAGTACTCAAAAACCTGGTCTTTTGATCTCATAAAGAACACCCACAACTTTCGTGAAGCATCATCAATAAAAGTAAGAAAATACTTATTACCACCTAAGGACTCCACCTCAATGGGACCACAAACGTCAGAATAAATCAAATCCAAAACATTAGATTTTCTACTAGAGGATTTCTAAAAGGATACTCTATGCTGTTTATCAAATAAACAATAATCACAAGAATTTAATGATGTACCTTTGGTAAAATGAATGAGAGACTTCTTTGCCAAAATATTAATCCTTTCTCACTTATGTGAGCCAACCGCTTATGTCACACGTCTTCTGAAGAATCACTTTCAGTTGCATTTACCGCTTCACTACACACCTTTACTTGTGTCTTGTAAAGTGTGCAACAAACCTTTGCTCTAGCAAATACCATTGATCCTTTTGTTAGTTTCCATCTTCCATTGCCAAAATAACTGTCATACCCTGCTTCATCAAATACATGTGTAGATAACAAATTCAACCGCATGTCAGGAACATATTGCACATTCTTCAATGTCAAACTGCATCCAATATCTGTCTGAAGACAGATGTCACCAATTCCCATAATATTAGCAAAACTGTTATTACCCAACTTCACTCTGCCAAAGTTACCTGATTTGTATGAAGTGAAGAACTCCCGTCTTGGAGTAACATGGTAAGAAGCTACTGATTCAATAACCCATTCAACAAATGAATCTGCAACATGACAACACTGCTCATCTTCAACGAAAAATGCTGCTACCACTTCTTCTTCTTCTTCTGAAGTGCTAGCTACTGTATTCTGATCAGTCTTCTTCTGATTTTTCTCCTCTTTCAATTTATTTTTCCAAGCTATGCAATGTTTCTTTATATGACCCTCTTTGTCAGAATAAAAGCATTTGACATTTCCTCTTGTCTTTGACTGACTTCTAAAATTACCACATCCCTTAGGACCTCTGCTTTTACTCTTACCTCTGTTCTCTATAATAAAAGCTTGTGCATCATTCCAACCCTAGTTTTTTCTTCTTATTTCTTCATTAAACAAATTATCTTTAACTAGAGTAAGTTCCATCACGCCATTCGGAGTGGAGATGCTAAGTGATACCACCAAAGTCTCCCAACTATCAGGCAATAAACTCAGAAGTAATAGTGTTTGCATCTCATCATCTCGCACTATTTTCATTGTGGTCAACTGATTTATCAAGTCTTGGAATTTACTCAAATGCTCAGTAACTGATTTTCCCTACTTTAGCTTTAGATTCACAAGCTTTCTAATAGCAAAAGCTTTATTTTGAGCAATCTTTCTCTCATAGAGACTCTCCAGTTTTTTCCAAAGACTATGTGCATCTGTTTCTTGAGATATATGATGGAAAACATTAATGTCAACCCACTGTCTAATATATCAAATGGCTTTCCTGTTCATCTTCTTCCAGTCACCGTCACTCACATTGTTTGGCTTAGCACTATTACCTTCAATAGGTTCATGTAAATCCTTACAATACAAGATATCCTCTATCATATGCTTCCAAATAGAATAATTTGAACCCGACAATTTAATCATAGTGCCCGAAATATTTTCCATTTATTCCGCAATAAAACCACACCCAAACAACTTGGCTCTGATACCACTTTGCTGGACAATTTCAATTATTGCAAGAATAAATTTACCAATCCAAGCAATTAATTAAAACGATCAACTATGCAAATAAATAATCCAAGCAAAAAACAAGAAAACGCAACACTAAATTTTACGTCGAAAAAACCCTCCAATGTAGAGGGATAAAAACCAAGGGGCAACTCCGGCCAAAATCCACTATAATAATTAAAATAGATTACAATATTCAAGTTTATGCCCCAAAACTTGAATTCTCCACAAATTGGAAATACTACAATAATCTATCTCTAAGACAACGATTTATCTCACAACAAATCAACAATTTGATCAACTTTGTCAAAACTCACTTTGAATACAAATCCAAAATATATCTTAGAGAAATTCCCAATTTATATATTATGGAGAAGAAAAATAACCTATATGATTCCACACCTCAATAAAGAAATTCTTTCTAGTAGCAATAGTTTATTCCCCAGCAGCCACCAATTTTTCTTCTCTTTCAGCCAATCCTTTCTCTCTCAATTTTTTCAAAACTTCTAGCCGCCGTTATTGACCATTTTTGTCTCACACAAAACAGCCGAGAGAGAGAGAGAGGGATGTATTTTTGCCCCCGTTTAACCCCCATTACTTGAAAATGAAAATGAGGAGAATAGTATTTTTTTTAGAAAAATAAGTGGTTGAAAAAGAAGGAAAAATTTTCGATTTACGTGTAATATTATTTTATGGAAGATTGTATGGTTGAAAATAGGAGAGAGAAAAATGGAATGTAATATAATTGAATTTAATGGGGATCAAACGGATATATAACCACCATTTTTGACCTAATTAAACAATATAAAACTTCAATTAATTCTTATAATAGGCTTAGTGGGCTGGATCATTATAACATGAGCCTTTAACCTTGCATAATTAACTCTCAATAAAGAGAACTTCGTGCATCAATTCAAATCATCATGCAACCCTCGTATACCCTACTTGTTTATCATATGACTTTTTAAAGAACATCTAGACAGTTTCAAGTTTTAAATTTCTCCATCAAAGAATCATTAGTGTTGGAAATAATACTGTGATTGAGGATATTACTCATCAATCACAATCTTCTCATAGCATGTCAATGCCAATCACGTAATTGAAGGAGGCTAATTTACACGGTTTCCATTTCATTGTAAATTATTGATTTGTATTCCATTTATACTATCTTGTAAAGCTCTATATAATGCAATACAATACACCACTGAGATTAAGTTGGATTTTTAATCATTCTTATGGTATCAGAGTCAAGTGGTTTAACATACATACCACATATCCTGTTCTTCTTCTTCCCTTCATGGCTTCTGAAACTTCTG
The DNA here is from genome assembly GCF_002742605.1 of Olea europaea var. sylvestris. NCBI lineage: Eukaryota > Viridiplantae > Streptophyta > Magnoliopsida > Lamiales > Oleaceae > Olea > Olea europaea. The sequence continues at coordinate 18,930,434 of NC_036249.1, read as the reverse complement.
CCACCCTTCTTCCTTTCAATACCTTAATCCAAATGATTACCATTAAACTTTCCTCCTCAAATTATCTTCTCTGGAAAGCCCAACTCCTCCCTCTTCTTGAAAGTCAAGAATTATTAGGACATGTTGATGACACCCTTGTACAGCCCCCAAAACTTGACGCTACCACTTCTCTCACGCCAAGTGACAAATACCTAACATGGAAAGCTATTGATCAGCGTCTCCTCAGTTTGTTACTTTCCTCCCTCACAGAGAAAGCCATGGCTGAGGTAGTAGGCCTCTCCATCGCACGAGACGTGTGGCTGGCACTAGAAAATGCATTTAGCCATCATTCTAAAGCTCGAGAACTACGCCTTAAGGATAACTTGCAATTAATGAAACGCGGTAATGGATCGGTTGTTGAGTATGCCCGTTCCTTCAAAGCAATTTGTGATCAACTACATACAATTGGTTGTCCAGTTGATGGTACTGACAAGGTGCACTGGTTTCTCCGCGGGTTCGGTACTAATTTCTCTAGTTTCTCCACAGCACAAATGGCCCAAACTTCTATGCCCTCATTTGCAGATTTAGTCTCAAAGGCCGAAAGTTTTGAAATTTTTCAGAAATCCCTTGACTCATCTTCTCCAGCAGCGACAGCCTTTACTATCACAAAAAATTCCACCCATCGTGGTGGCTCTTCTCGTAGTCATCGGGTTCGCTTTGGTGGGCATGGCAGCAGTTCATCTGGTTGAGGACAAGGACGCTCCAACTACAGCCAATGGCGTCATCCACCAAGATGCCAGATTTGCAGGATGGATGGCCACTTTGTCGATCGGTGCCTTCAACGCTATGATCGGAATGAGACACCAGCTCACCTTGCTGAAACCTTCACAAGATCTTGTTCTCTAAATGAAGATGTGGGCTCTGACTGGTATTTAGATATAGGGGCATCAGCCCATATGACCATGGATCACTCTAAATTGGATCAGGCCACAAATTACATGGGTAAGGATTGTGTGGTTGTTGGGAATGGTGCCTCACTACCCATTACCCATACTGGTAAAATTTTCCCTACCCCAAATCTACATCTTTTTGATGTCCTAGCTGTACCTCGCCTTACCAAGAATTTACTTTCCATTAGTAAATTAACATCAGATTTTCCTTTATCCATTACCTTTACTAATAACATATTCACTGTACAAAATTGCAAAACAGGAAGGGTGGTGGCAACCGGCAAGCGTGATGGAGGCTTATATGTGCTTGAACAAAATCATTCTACTTTTATTTCTGTTCTTAAAAATAAATCGCTTCGTGTGCCCTATGATTTATGGCATGCACGACTTGGACATTTCAATCATTCTGTTATTTCTCTATTGAATAAAAAAGGCCAACTTTATCTTACATCTTTGTTGCCTTCTCCAACTTTATATGACACGTGTCAAATTGCTAAAAGTCATCGCTTGCCTTATTCTCGAAATGAACATAGGTCATTGAAAACACTTGATCTTATCCATTGCGACATTTAGGGTCCGTCTCCAGTCAAATCTAATTTAGGATTTGTCTATTATGTCATTTTTATCGATGACTATTCTCGTTTCACGTGGCTCTATCCTTTAAAATCGAAATCTGACTTTTATAATATTTTTATTTAATTTCAAAAATTTGTGAAAAATCAATACTCCACTTGAATTAAAATTTTCCAAAGTGACGACGGTAGTGAATTTACCAGTAATTTCTTGCAAGATCATCTCCGCTCTAGTGGTATTCACCATCAGCTCTCATGTCCATACACACCTGCCCAGAATGGTCGTGCTGAAAGAAAACATCACCATGTAACTGAGATGGGATTAGCACTCCTTTTTCACTCTCACATTTCTCCTCGCTTTTGGGTTGACGCGTTCAGCACTGCGGCTTACATCATCAACCGCTTGCCTACACCACTCGTTGGAGGTAAATCACCTTTTGAGATTTTGTATGGTAACCCTCCGAACTATAAAAACTTTCACCCTTTTGGTTGTCGTGTGTATCCTTACTTACGAGATTATATGCCTAACAAATTTTCTCCTCGCAGCATCCCATGTATTCTCTTAGGTTACAGTCCCTCTCACAAAGGGTTTCGTTGCCTCGAGCCTTCCACCTCTAGGCTCTATATTACTTGTCATGCTCAATTTGATGAAACTCATTTTCCTTCCATTGCTACCTCTCAAGCTCAACCCATATCCTCCCTTAACTTTTCCAATTTTCTGGAACCTAGCCTCACCCATGCAGATCCACCTCCCCCACTCCCTGACACTTGTTTTTCACAACTCACTCAATCCAGTTCTAATCCATGTATTATGTGTACTGATCTAGTGATTGAGTCTTTGGAGGATCCTCATTCTCTTGCAGGTGCCTCTTTACAGACCTCGGTTCCAAGTTCATCTCCTCTTGAACCTAGTGCAGATCCCACACCTACTGCAGTGGTCCCGTTGGCCACTCATCCTATGCTTGCAAGAGCTAAAACTGGCATTTTCAAGACTCGATATCCAGCCAATCTTAGTTTCTTGGGCTCTTCTGGTCTTCTTTCTGCTCTTTTTGCATCGACTGAACCCAAAGGTTTCAAATCTGCTGTTAAAAATCATACTTGGCTTGCCGCCATGGATGAAGAAATTCATGCATTACAGAATAATCGCACCTGGGTTTTGGTACCTCGCCCTGCCAACACCAACATTGTGGGCTCCAAATGGGTATTCCGAACCAAATACTTACCTAATGGATCTGTTGAGCGCCTTAAAGCCCACCTTATTGCCAAAGGTTATACACAGGTCCCTGGTCTTAACTATACTGATACTTTTAGTCTCGTAATCAAGGCTACTACTGTTCGGGTTGTACTCTTTCTCGCTGTTACACAAAAATGGCCCCTTCATCAACTTGATGTCAAAAATGCATTCCTCAATGGTACTCTTACTGATCAAGTTTATATGGAACAGCCTCCAGGATATATTGATCCTCGCTTTCCAGACCATGTTTGCCAGTTGAAGAAAGCTCTTTATGGTCTCAAACAAGCCCCTCTTGTTTGGTTTCAGTGCTTCAGCTCCTTTATTATTCGCCTTGGGTTTTCTTGCAGTCGTGTGGACACATCTCTATTTGTCTTTCATCAGAAGTCCGATATTATCTATTTACTTCTTTATGTTGATGATATCATTATTACAGGCAACAATTCTTCACTTCTTACCCGCTTCACTCGTACACTTAACTCTGAGTTTGCCACTAAAGACTTAGGCTCTCTCAGCTATTTTCTTGGTCTTGAAGCCACTCCAACTTCTGATGGTCTCTTCATCAGTCAGCTCAAATATGCACGGGACATTCTTACTCGAGCTCAATTACTTGACAGTAAACATGTTCACACGCCCATGGTTGTTTCTCAACATCTTTCTGCTGATGGTTCTCTGTTTTCAGACCCTACTCTCTATAGATCCCTCATCGGTGCACTACAGTACTTGACTATCACAAGGCTCGACATTGCTCATGCTGTCAACTCTGTCAGTCAATTCTTACACGCTCCCACTGATGATCACTTTCTGGCTGTTAAACGCATCCTCCGCTATGTTAAAGGCACCATTCACTATGGCCTACATTTTCGCCCTTCCACTTCTCCTGGTGCTCTTGTAGCCTATTCTGATGCTGATTGGGCCGGATGCCCAGATACTCGTCGTTCGACCTCTGGTTATTCTCTCTATCTTGGCGACAATTTAGTTTCCTGGAGTGCCAAGAAACAACCGATTGTCTCTCGTTCCAGCTGTGAATCTGAGTATCGTACCCTTGCCTCCACTGCCGCTGAACTCATCTGGCTCACACATCTCCTGCATGACCTCGAGGTATCCATGTCTCAGCAGCCCACTCTCTTATGTGACAACAAAAGTGCCATTTTTTTAAGCTCCAATCCGATTTCATACAAGCGGGCCAAGCATGTTGAATTGGACTACCACTTTTTTCATGAGCTTGTTGTCGTGGGAAAACTTCGTACACAATATATCCCATGTCATCTACAAGTTGCTGATATCTTTACCAAGAGTGTTCCTCGACATCTATTTGAGCTCTTTCGTTCCAAGCTCCATGTCCGATCAAATCCAACGATGAGCTTGGGGGGTGTTGGAAATAATACTGTGATTGAGGATATTACTCCTCAATCACAATCTTCCCATAGCATGTCAATGCCAATCACGTAATTGAAGGAGGCTAATTTACACGATTTCCATTTCATTGTAAATTATTGATTTGTATTCCATTTATACTATCTTGTAAAGCTCTATATAATGCAATACGATACACCACTAAAATTAAGGTGGATTTTTAATCATTCTTAATTAGTAATGATAATGAAAGTTTGAGGTCTAACTTACTATTTGAACAGTAGGGTGAGGATTACAATTTTCCCTTTATTTGTTAAACTCTATCATTACTGGTAATAAACTCTTATAATGTTATATCGTAATTTATTTTTGAAAATTATGTCTGTATGAGATTTTTATTAGAATAAATGAACTGAACTTATTCCTAGGAATTTTGGGGGGGGGGGGGAAAGGAAAAAAGGCCACCATTTTAGTTTCTTTTGCTGCTTTAGATAGGTCATAGGTGTTTGTTTCAATAGACAAATTGTATTCCTTTGTCTCTTCCGCCCGTGGTTTTGGGTGATTTGATTAATGAGTTGTTTTCTTGTTTCAAAAGAAATGTTGGTTTCAAGAGAAAATTTGTATTTTTGAATATAAAATTTAAATAAATAATTTTTTCTTTCTTTCTGTCTACATATACTTTAAAAAGAGGTAAATAATTGTATATAGCAGATGCAATATGAACATTTAGAATTTGGCCAAAAAATCGTTGAAATTGACAATGGCTAACGTTTATAAATATTCGTCTCAAAGGAAATTGAAAAAGCTCGTGTTTATAAATTATTCAAATCACTTTTTATCCACATAATTCGAAGACCCATAAGATAAATACACTTATCTAACAATAGAAAAAAATTATTATTATCAAAGTTTGAAACGTAACTGCCTATCACTATTGAATTGATATATGTATTATTTTTTCATATCTAACTTCCAATTAAATACTGGTCATATATATAGTCAATATTCATGGTCTAGTGACAGAAAGTACTGAGAACTCTTACTTTGAGAGTAATAAAAAAATATAAATCATTTATAAACATTTTCCAAACGTATCAAATTACTCCAAATATAAAGGAACATTAAAACCAATGTGAATGCCATTTTAACTCATCCCAAGAGCCATTCACCGTTGTCAGTTCTCTAAAATTTACATAATCTAAATGTTCATATATGCTTTTCCATATATTTGCAAAGTTATATACATACATCAATTAATATAAGGGCCCGTTTGATTACAAAAATGAAATTGAAAACGAATTTTAGGGAACTGAATTGCCTAGAAATCATATTCTTGGAAATTGTAAATTAATTGTATTTGATTGGTATAATTTTCCATGTGGAAAATATTGAAATAAAAGTGTCTTTTGGGATTCGTTTAACTTTGTTTTGTATGAAAATTGTCAATTAAAGGAATAGATTTTACTAATATTAGGAATAAAATTTGTTTCTATTGCAAAAAAAAAAAAAATCAAGAAATTCAAGAAAATCATCTATCTTTTGGTATTCGTTTGACTTTATTTTACAAGGAAATTTTCAATTAAAGGGAAATATTTTTTTAGAATAATTCTTAAAATTTGTTTTCATTGCCAACAAAAAAAAAATCGAAAAAAAATATAGCTACAGTGCCGAATTCCATGAAAACATTGAATATTGCTAGTTCCCGAGAAAAATAAGAAAGCAAATTCCTTGAAAAAAAAGTCTATCAAACACTCTAAAAGATGAAAAATTAAATTAATTTTTCATTTTTCATGAAAAACTTGATACATTCAAACACTGCCTAATTTATATTTCAAGATGTCATTTCAGTCACATTTTTAATAGTTGTACTACATAAAAATTCAAGAATAACAAAAGTACTAAACTCATTCATTATTATCTAAAAATATTACATAGCTAACTTCAATTGATCTAGTTTTACCATTTGTTAGTTGGCGTTCTTATTTTTCTAAAAGTATACATGTAGTATAAATAATATTTAAAGGTCAGAAGTTATGATTACATGTATACTTGTTGGCGTTCTTATTTTTCTTAAAGTATACATGTAGGCCTTGTTTGGGAACGATTTTTCCTCTCAAAAAATTGATTTTTTTATCGTTATTTTACTATTTCAGTCGTCATATTTGACTTCTTCTCTCAAGGTGGACCCCATTTTTCTCCTAACGGTCAAAAAATCAATTCTCAAAATCACTCCCAAACAGGCTCCTAGTTTATAATGCATCGTCATATAAATTTGCAACAGTTCCGTTAATGTGTGTCTCAGCCAACTACTTTTATTTTGTCTCCTTTTACGTCAATTCACGTGTCCATTAATATTTAACATCCGTTCCATTAGACTTAAGTTATCTATCCTATAAGATAGGGTTGCTTGATCGAAATAAAAAATAAAAATTTGCCTTATTTTCATTGACTATCAACAAAGTAAAACCCTATAATGTATTGTTTGCTTGTAAATTTATGAGTGACATAAGCAGTAGATCTATGTATATATAAAAATTATTTTATCAATAATAACTCAGAAGAAATTACGTTTCAACACTGACTTTGGCAAAATTTTGTAAATCATTTATAAATGATCAAATATTATTTCCAACCACACATTATGACAAGTATTATCTATTTATTCATCATCCATTTGTATTTATTTATTAATTAAATCATTTATAAATTCTTCTCGGAGGCTAATGACTATGTAAATATGTTTATTTCAAGCACATCTGATTGGATTTTTTAATTATAATATCATAGATAAATAAAATCGCGCTGTATTGAAAATGGAAGTGCACAATCTTATCGCCCAAGAACACTATAAGTTGGGTCTACCGGCCTATGGAAGAGAACTCATAACACATTAGCTAACGATCAAATTTTATTAACCCTAACTTTATTTGAACAATCTATTTAGCTAAAATCAAATCAATTAACTAAGACTAAGGGAAATTAATGAACAATCTCAACTAATGAAAATTCACTAGAGAAGAAGTACTGTTAAGAGAGCACGATTTCACCATAGTTAATCCTACCCAGTCTTGCTTACAAAGTTAAGATGATATGCATTCATATAGTAAGGTTGAATCTTCCTAACTTGTTTTAAAATCTCCCTTGGTCGAACTAAAAAATCATCTTTATATACAAATTTATATTAGAAAATGTTGACCTCTAAAAATGGCTCTTCCAGGTGGCCAACTTGTAGCTACTCCATGTATTCCTCCCTACGAAATGAACAAACTGTCAGGCGCACACGGCCGGAACCAACGGTGGCGGCGGCCGTATACATTCCGACGGTCAAGTCAGGTTTGGGTGGTCGGAACAGTGTCCAGGGACTACACAAATCAATCAGTCAATAAAGGGGGAGGAGAATATATAAACTTGTTATGGAGTGCTATCTATTGAGAGTTTCATTACCTTTGCCTCTGGCCAATCTTTGGGTATTTATAGGTGGTATGAACCGTGGGATGTGGAACACGTGTATACATCTGACGGTATGAAGCGTCTGCTCATAGGCGTCAATCAGCCGCGCTTGTAGAGTGGGCGGACAGTTTGTTTCCCCCGAGTTGAATTGACATAAAGTTGATAAGTCACATCAAATAGCTTTATGGGGGACGTCACATCAATTTAAACCTTACATGCAGAGCAAATCTTAAATTGGCAGCGAATCTTCTAATGGGGTCGGAGACGGGACACTTCGGAGAGACGGGACACTTCGGCAGATCAGTGACAGGAATCGGTGTACCACTTTGGAGAAGCTTCGGGAGGTCGGAGTGGTCTATTTGATTTCACCGGCTTCGGAGTGGCGAGATGACACTTCG